>NC_065444.1:108880071-109187571 GCF_917563875.1 Diabrotica virgifera virgifera
ATATTGGCTAGTTTCAAATGTATTTCTACAATTACACCATTATTTGCCGAAATATTTTAAAGCAGTGTTGACAACGTCTAAAAAACTGTACATAATTTGGTACATAAATATCAAAAATGATGATCAAAATTGCTTTTATTAGATGATTATTAGCTCTCTTTATCCAGCTTAACAAAATGAGAAAAGTGCTCTGCACAAGAGATCTAAGGTTAGAGCTAAGAATAAGGTTGGCTAGGTGCTACGTTTTCTCGACTCTGTTTTACGGAATGGAAGCTTGGACCTTGAATGCTGCATCAATGAAAAAACTGGAATCATTCGAGATGTGGGTATATAGAAGAATTCTAAAAATATCATGGACAGAACACGTCACAAACAAAGAGGTTCTGAGAAAGATGAACAAAGAAATGGAAGTCTTAAATACAATTAAAACCAGAAAATTGGAATATCTCGGACATATTACACGTGGAGAGAGATACAACTTGCTCCAACTCATTATGCAGGGAAAGATTCAAGGAAAAAGAAGCATAGGGAGACGCAGAATATCGTGGCTGCGCAACCTGAGAGAATGGTACGGATGTACATCAAACGAACTTTTCAGAGCAGCTGTCTCCAAGGTCCGAATAGCTATGATGATTGCCGACCTCCGTCGCGGAGATGGCACTTGAAGAAGAAGATCCAGCTAAAATAAAATAAATAAAGAACTTACATCGTCATATCCATATACTGTTTTGAAAACCGAGGACTTGGAAGCTCCAATAAGTCATAACTCGAAGTTTGAAATAGTAAATAGTATATCAGTGAATGTTTATGCTTTGGAATTAAATCAAGTTAAGGAAAAATAATTTTACGAATTAGTGCCTGCTTGCCTAAACAAAACAAACTTGATAGACATGTAAATTTGAATCTTATTCAGGATAAATATTTTCTAAAATTAAATGATTACCTACGACTCTCATCGTAGTGACGATGGAAATATTGAAATAAAATATCATTACTTCTGGAAAAAAAAGGTGTCTAGGTTGTTACACTATATAACCAAAAAAGAAAACTAATTCACCCAGATTTATTGGAAAAAATTTACTGTTTCACCGTATCATTAAAATCTTACAAAAAAAGAAATATCGAATTAAATAAACAATACATAATAGAACTAAGAAGTAAATTACGAATATCAGAGTGCATGAGATACGAAATAAACATCTTACAAGCAAAACTATCGATACAACAAATACATATTATATACATTATTCACTTGAAAATTTTAAAGTAATGTTGGCTGAATGTCCAAGAAACTGAGTATATTTAGCCTCTTTTACAATATTTCTGAAAAACTTCAACGAATTTGTCTATTTAGCGAAAAAAAAAATCTAATTCACGCAGTTTTATCGGAAAACTTTGCTATTTACCATTTTTATTCACTGTCTTTTTAATCTGTTGAGTAACATCTTTAATTTATTTTGATTTTTAAGAAGTTTTCTAACCTCCTCTAATTACGATTTTTTGTAGAATTTGGACTGGTTGTATTGAATTATGATAGGTATGTGTATCTGATTACGCAATAATTTCAAAGAGACATTCTTTGTAGCTTAGTATAAATTGGTCTTCTAATACTAAAATATTATAAAAAAATAATAGAGTAAAGCAATACAGGAGACTTAAAAAAGGTTTAAAATCTCATGAAATCTTGTTTATTTAGTCTAAACATGAATTAAAATTTATATTGTTCATACTTATTATTTCAAGAATTTTAAGATCGTTTCTAATTATCCATCATCCAGTTAATTTATAAATTATGAAATAGGTATCACTATGATATATTATGCAGCAATAACTATGTTTTCAAAAACTATACCAACCAATCTCTTTCATTCTGACGATGTATTTATACAATTACAACATTATTTACTTAAAAAGTTTAAAGCAATGTTGGCTGAATGCCCAAAAAACTGAGTATATTTAGCCTATTTTACAATATTTCTGAAAAACTTCAACGAATTTTTCTATTTACCGAAAAAAAAATCTAATTCACACAGTTTTTATTGGAAAAAATTTACTATTTCACCATTTTATTCACTGTCTTTTTAATCTGTTGAGTAACATCTTTAATTTATTTTGATTTTTATGAAGTTGTCTAACCTCGTGTAATTACGATTTTTTTGTAGAATTTGGATTGGTTTTATAGGATTATGATAGTATGTGTATCTGAAAACACAATAATTCCAAAGAGACATTCGTTGTAGCTTAGTGTAAATTGGTCTTCTAATACTAAAACATTATAAAACATAATAGATTAAAGTAATACAGGAGACTTAAAAAAGTGTTAAAATCTCATGGTACAAAAAAGAAAATGTCTCGAGTGTGAATTTAAAAATGGAGTTACTACAAAAAAGAAGATGGTACATACCTTTGAATATTAAAAAATATTTGAAAAATTTTAATTTTTTTTGTAGATTGTGTAGTTAATACTAAAAATTAGTAAGGAAATAAAAATGATTATAAATTAAAAAAATCTTCGACGTTTGTTCTTAGAGCATGTGAAACATTAATAATTACCAAAAAATTTCAGTAGGTACCTTTAAATATTAAAAGTATTTGAAAAATTTTAATTTTTGTAGATTGTGTAGTTAATACTAAAAAATTAGTATGGAAATAAAAATACATATCAATTAAAAAAAATCTTCAGCGTTTGTTCTTAGAGCGTAGTTCGAGTATGCCCGAACTTTCCCGATCCCCAATATATCTACTTCTTCTTGTAGTGCTCATCCATTTTGGATGTTGACGATTATCCTAGAAATATATACTTTGCATACTAATGTACTGAAAAGATTTGTAGTTGTTGTGCTGCACCACATATATAGATTTTTTAGCCAGAAAATCCTTCACCTTCCTGGTTTTCTTCTACTTTTCTCTGTAAAATTAGTTGCAGCAGTTCATATCTTCGCTCTTTCTTACAATGTGTCGGATGTATTCGATTTTAACTGTTTTATTGTGGGTACCAGCTCTTTTTCTTTTTTAATTCTTAATAAAATAATCTAATTAGTTATGTGATCTGAGTAAGATATATACAAAAATAAGAAAAAAATGTTTTATTTCTTTGGAATAAAATAAAAAAGCCAAGTTGGTTGACTGGTTTAAAGTATTGCAGTGCAGGGGATTTGAACCTATGATCCAACACTTACTTATTTTCAATGCAATGTAACAAAGTCTTAAATCGCTCGACCAACGTGGCTTTGGAACTTTGCTCTAAAAAACAACGATGATATTCACATGTTATGACATTCCTATTGACAATAAAAAGAAATAAAATGTTTTTCAAATAATATTTTATTCAAAATACTGTTATTTAGAGTGTGAGCTTTATGATTATAAATAAAAAAATCTTTGACGTTTGTTCTTAGAGCATGTGAAACATTAATAATTACCAAAAAATTACGGTACCTTTAAATATTAAAAGTATTTGAAAAATTTTAATTTTTGTAGATTGTGTAGTTAATACCAAAAATTAGTGTGGAAATAAAAATAAATATCAACTAAAAAAAAAATTTTCAGCGTTTGTTCTTAGAGCGTAGTTCGAGTATGCCCGAACTTTCCCGATTTCCCAATATTAGCTGTGAGTTTTGGCTTAGGATACCCATATAAAAAGCATGGAAAACGAAAAGTTTCAGCGTTTGTTCTTAGAGCGTAGTTCGAGTATGCCCGAACTTTCCCGATTTCCCAATATTAGCTGTGAGTTTTGGCTTAGGATACCCATATAAAAAGCATGGAAAACGAAAAGTTTCAGCGTTTGTTCTTAGAGCGTAGTTCGAGTATGCCCGAACTTTCCCGATTTCCCAATATTAGCTGTGAGTTTTGGCATAGGATACCCATATAAAAAGCATGGAAAACGGAAAGTTTACCTTGGACAAGTGACGCCGTCACTTGTCCAAGGTAAACTTTCCGTTTTCCATGCTTTTTATATGGGTATCCTATGCCAAAACTCACAGCTAATATTGGGAAATCGGGAAAGTTCGGGCATACTCGAACTACGCTCTAAGAACAAACGCTGAAACTTTTCGTTTTCCATGCTTTTTATATGGGTATCCTAAGCCAAAACTCACAGCTAATATTGGGAAATCGGGAAAGTTCGGGCATACTCGAACTACGCTCTAAGAACAAACGCTGAAACTTTTCGTTTTCCATGCTTTTTATATGGGTATCCTAAGCCAAAACTCACAGCTAATATTGGGAAATCGGGAAAGTTCGGGCATACTCGAACTACGCTCTAAGAACAAACGCTGAAACTTTTCGTTTTCCATGCTTTTTATATGGGTATCCTAAGCCAAAACTCACAGCTAATATTGGGAAATCGGGAAAGTTCGGGCATACTCGAACTACGCTCTAAGAACAAACGCTGAAAATTTTTTTTTTAGTTGATATTTATTTTTATTTCCACACTAATTTTTGGTATTAACTACACAATCTACAAAAATTAAAATTTTTCAAATACTTTTAATATTTAAAGGTACCGTAATTTTTTGGTAATTATTAATGTTTCACATGCTCTAAGAACAAACGTCAAAGATTTTTTTATTTATAATCATAAAGCTCACACTCTAAATAACAGTATTTTGAATAAAATATTATTTGAAAAACATTTTATTTCTTTTTATTGTCAATAGGAATGTCATAACATGTGAATATCATCGTTGTTTTTTAGAGCAAAGTTCCAAAGCCACGTTGGTCGAGCGATTTAAGACTTTGTTACATTGCATTGAAAATAAGTAAGTGTTGGATCATAGGTTCAAATCCCCTGCACTGCAATACTTTAAACCAGTCAACCAACTTGGCTTTTTTATTTTATTCCAAAGAAATAAAACATTTTTTTCTTATTTTTGTATATATCTTACTCAGATCACATAACTAATTAGATTATTTTATTAAGAATTAAAAAAGAAAAAGAGCTGGTACCCACAATAAAACAGTTAAAATCGAATACATCCGACACATTGTAAGAAAGAGCGAAGATATGAACTGCTGCAACTAATTTTACAGAGAAAAGTAGAAGAAAACCAGGAAGGTGAAGGATTTTCTGGCTAAAAAATCTATATATGTGGTGCAGCACAACAACTACAAATCTTTTCAGTACATTAGTATGCAAAGTATATATTTCTAGGATAATCGTCAACATCCAAAATGGATGAGCACTACAAGAAGAAGTAGATATATTGGGGATCGGGAAAGTTCGGGCATACTCGAACTACGCTCTAAGAACAAACGCTGAAGATTTTTTTTAATTGATATGTATTTTTATTTCCATACTAATTTTTTAGTATTAACTACACAATCTACAAAAATTAAAATTTTTCAAATACTTTTAATATTTAAAGGTACCTACTGAAATTTTTTGGTAATTATTAATGTTTCACATGCTCTAAGAACAAACGTCGAAGATTTTTTTAATTTATAATCATTTTTATTTCCTTACTAATTTTTAGTATTAACTACACAATCTACAAAAAAAATTAAAATTTTTCAAATATTTTTTAATATTCAAAGGTATGTACCATCTTCTTTTTTGTAGTAACTCCATTTTTAAATTCACACTCGAGACATTTTCTTTTTTGTACCATGAGATTTTAACACTTTTTTAAGTCTCCTGTATTACTTTAATCTATTATGTTTTATAATGTTTTAGTATTAGAAGACCAATTTACACTAAGCTACAACGAATGTCTCTTTGGAATTATTGTGTTTTCAGATACACATACCTATCATAATCCTATAAAACCAATCCAAATTCTACAAAAAAATCGTAATTACACGAGGTTAGACAACTTCATAAAAATCAAAATAAATTAAAGATGTTACTCAACAGATTAAAAAGACAGTGAATAAAATGGTGAAATAGTAAATTTTTCCAATAAAACTGTGTGAATTAGATTTTTTTTTCGGTAAATAGAAAAATTCGTTGAAGTTTTTCAGAAATATTGTAAAATAGGCTAAATATACTCAGTTTTTTGGGCATTCAGCCAACATTGCTTTAAACTTTTTAAGTAAATAATGTTGTAATTGTATAAATACATCGTCAGAATGAAAGAGATTGGTTGGTATAGTTTTTGAAAACATAGTTATTGCTGCATAATATATCATAGTGATACCTATTTCATAATTTATAAATTAACTGGATGATGGATAATTAGAAACGATCTTAAAATTCTTGAAATAATAAGTATGAACAATATAAATTTTAATTCATGTTTAGACTAAATAAACAAGATTTCATGAGATTTTAAACCTTTTTTAAGTCTCCTGTATTGCTTTACTCTATTATTTTTTTATAATATTTTAGTATTAGAAGACCAATTTATACTAAGCTACAAAGAATGTCTCTTTGAAATTATTGCGTAATCAGATACACATACCTATCATAATTCAATACAACCAGTCCAAATTCTACAAAAAATCGTAATTAGAGGAGGTTAGAAAACTTCTTAAAAATCAAAATAAATTAAAGATGTTACTCAACAGATTAAAAAGACAGTGAATAAAAATGGTAAATAGCAAAGTTTTCCGATAAAACTGCGTGAATTAGATTTTTTTTTTCGCTAAATAGACAAATTCGTTGAAGTTTTTCAGAAATATTGTAAAAGAGGCTAAATATACTCAGTTTCTTGGACATTCAGCCAACATTACTTTAAAATTTTCAAGTGAATAATGTATATAATATGTATTTGTTGTATCGATAGTTTTGCTTGTAAGATGTTTATTTCGTATCTCATGCACTCTGATATTCGTAATTTACTTCTTAGTTCTATTATGTATTGTTTATTTAATTCGATATTTCTTTTTTTGTAAGATTTTAATGATACGGTGAAACAGTAAATTTTTCCAATAAATCTGGGTGAATTAGTTTTCTTTTTTGGTTATATAGTGTAACAACCTAGACACCTTTTTTTCCAGAAGTAATGATATTTTATTTCAATATTTCCATCGTCACTACGATGAGAGTCGTAGGTAATCATTTAATTTTAGAAAATATTTATCCTGAATAAGATTCAAATTTACATGTCTATCAAGTTTGTTTTGTTTAGGCAAGCAGGCACTAATTCGTAAAATTATTTTTCCTTAACTTGATTTAATTCCAAAGCATAAACATTCACTGATATACTATTTACTATTTCAAACTTCGAGTTATGACTTATTGGAGCTTCCAAGTCCTCGGTTTTCAAAACAGTATATGGATATGACGATGTAAGTTCTTTATTTATTTTATTTTAGCTGGATCTTCTTCTTCAAGTGCCATCTCCGCGACGGAGGTCGGCAATCATCATAGCTATTCGGACCTTGGAGACAGCTGCTCTGAAAAGTTCGTTTGATGTACATCCGTACCATTCTCTCAGGTTGCGCAGCCACGATATTCTGCGTCTCCCTATGCTTCTTTTTCCTTGAATCTTTCCCTGCATAATGAGTTGGAGCAAGTTGTATCTCTCTCCACGTGTAATATGTCCGAGATATTCCAATTTTCTGGTTTTAATTGTATTTAAGACTTCCATTTCTTTGTTCATCTTTCTCAGAACCTCTTTGTTTGTGACGTGTTCTGTCCATGATATTTTTAGAATTCTTCTATATACCCACATCTCGAATGATTCCAGTTTTTTCATTGATGCAGCATTCAAGGTCCAAGCTTCCATTCCGTAAAACAGAGTCGAGAAAACGTAGCACCTAGCCAACCTTATTCTTAGCTCTAACCTTAGATCTCTTGTGCAGAGCACTTTTCTCATTTTGTTAAGCTGGATAAAGAGAGCTAATAATCATCTAATAAAAGCAATTTTGATCATCATTTTTGATATTTATGTACCAAATTATGTACAGTTTTTTAGACGTTGTCAACACTGCTTTAAAATATTTCGGCAAATAATGGTGTAATTGTAGAAATACATTTGAAACTAGCCAATATGAAGGAGATTGGTTGGTAGCGTTTTTTGAAAGCATAATATCTTAAGGAGTTACTTATTGCATTTATAAATTAACTCGATGATGGGTAAGTAAAAATTGGGTAATATGTATTGAAAATGTGACAGTATACCTACAACAAAAGACACGATATCTTAAAATTTTGAAATAATAAATATGAATACTAATATCCTATTTCAAGCTGGATGAGAAGCTAGAAGATAGAACTAGAAATTTTAATTCATGTTTAGACGAAATAGTCAAGATTTTTGAATTTGGTGTGCCTCTTGTATGGCTTTTCCAATGCTTGAATTTTGTATCTTATACATACCGTATTATTTTCTTCCATATACAAATGTATCACAATATGAAAGTTCTAATCTGATTCTGATTCTAATTCTAATTTTTCCATAAGTGAATTAGAAACCTGTTTAAAATGCAATTAAAATACTGTACTTATAGAATGATTAAGAAAATTTCCGATTGTAGTAATGGCGTTAGTGCAAATAAAGAATTATATCGACACACACCTTAAGTTTCCAGATGGTTGGTAAGAATATATTTAGTTCGAATTATTTTAAAACCGTCCAAAGATCCTTCGACACCTAGTTCGAATTATTTTAAAACCGTCCAAAGATCCTTCGAAACCAGAATCATACCAGGGTAAATTCTTAGAGTCATGTGTACTAAAAACATTCGAAAGAATGATTAAGTCATAATTAATAATGACATTATTTTCTACCTACGTATCGTGTATTTTTCGTGTTTTTTTTTGTATCTTTCGTAAAACAATAAGGAGCGCAAGAAAATTTATTATTTATTATTTTTATTGTGAATAAGCCACATTTTTACTTTAAAATTAGTTTATTTTGACCTATCGATTTCCCTTTCGGAGATCATTCTCATAGTACAAATGTATTTGATTTTTTTTGATTGGATCAATAGAAGTTCGATTTTTTGCTTATTATTAACTTGTGTATACCCATAATAAGTAATTTTCTCAATCGGATTACTCTAATTATACTAAAAGACTTTTGCTTTGAAAATTTGCGACCTATTTCTATTAGATATCTTCCTTTTAGATATATTTTTTGTCTTTGTCATTTATATTGCACTAAGTCGAAGTTCTTTTTCATATCGATGAATTCAATTTGTTTTATGCATGGGATTTTATTTGAGATCACATTTAAAACGTACTTTATAACAAAAATTTGTATTCTCCAACTGATTAGAACTCTAAATCTGGTTTGAAAATAATATGAGAAATATCGGTGGTTTGGACTTAGCGAAAGAATTTATCTGATATGTATTGTAGGTATTATCGATATAATGATAGATTTAGCAATTAGTGGCTTGCATATATTTATGCTTCATATACTGACATTTTGCACCTAGGGAGAGATAATGTAAATATTGAGAGTTGCATGGTAAAAATAAGAGGTTTACTAGTTTGGACATAATGAAAGAACGCCTGTGTATAATAGAGTACGAAAGATTTGGATGTTTCTCAGTAAAAACGAAAATAATAAAGCCCTTTTGACATGCTGATGTATTTGATTTTTATGTCTGACTAGAACTCTAAATCTGGTTTGCATACAGAGTGAGTTTTATGTATGGAAACACTCAATTATCTCGGAAACGGCTTGCAAGATTTTTATAGATTTTGATGGGTATGAATTTTCTGAGGCGGTCTATATTATAGTGACAATTACATTGTTGTCAGATTTTCCGTTTTTCTGGAAATCCAATTCCGTATTTCTAATAGGACAAGAAGTCGTTATTTGAGTTTTGAAGTCCTAAAGAAATACTGATTATTTTTCATGTTATTTTCCCTACAACTAAATGCCATAATTTCGAAGTTATTGCTACATTTATTAAAAAAATTTAAACAAATTATAAAAACCAATAGTGTACAAAAGTATACAACACGATAGTATACGAAAAGTTTGGATGTTTCTTAATAGAAACGAAAATACTAAAACCCTTTTGACATGCTGATGTATTTAATTTTTATGCTTGACTAGAACTCTAAATCTGGTTTGAAAATAATGTGAGAAATATCGGTGGTTTGGACTTAGCGAAAGAATTTATCTGATATGTATTTTAGGTATTAGCGATATAATGATAGATTTAGCAATTGGTGGTTTGCATATATTTGTATTCCATTTTGATACACTGATATTTTCTAGGAAGAAATAATGTAAATATTGAGAGTTGCGTGTTAAAAATAAGAGGTTTACTAGTTTGGACATATAGAAAGAACGCCCGTGTATAATATTTTACGAAAGATTTGGATGTTTCTCAGTAGAAAAGAAAATACTAAAGCCTTTTTGACATGCTGATGTATTTGATTTTTATGCCATTGTATTTTATTGGTTGAGGTACTGTAAGTTACGATTGGACGGAAAATACGTATCTAAGACCCTTTTGACATGATGTATTTTATTTTTCTGTCACTGAACTCTATTGGTTAAATCGTATCATTTGAGAATTCGTATGTCCCTATTGCACCAAGAGGACCGAAGATACAGAACTCCTTTTTAACATTCTGCTCTATTTGATTTTTCTGTGTCTGGTGGTTAAATCATTTGTATCTAATGTCTTTATGGCATGATGTTATGTTTATTTTTTCTATATTATTCAATTTGTTAAATCACATGATACCTCGCATATCTCTCAGAGAGGGATGGATTGGACATATCAAAATACTGCTTCTATTATATCTTATACGTTATCAGGGGCATTAGTTACGTATTTTCAGGATACAGCCAAAAGGGCATTAGTTATATCTTCTGTTTTATTGGTCCAATCGTGACGTAAAAGTCGGGCCTCCACCACAAAACGAGACAAAAATGAGCAGAATGGACCTTAAATTTTTTTTTAATTTCCCCCAGCATCTGGGGAAAAATTGATTTTCTATCTAACTCTAATACACAGACTCTTATGGGAGGCGCTGTTGCTAGATGTTGCGAAATGCCCAGTTTGTCAGTAGATCTAGGAAATTTTTTTTGTGCGCCCATACCGTTGGGCACTACATACCTACAACTTTTATTGTCTATGCCTCTCTACGTTACGCCATTTAGGCATGTCTACAACTTTTATTGTCCACGTCTCTCCTTACGTCTATGCCTCTCTACGTTAATCCGTTTAGGTACTACATGCCTACAACTTTTATTGTCTATACCTCTCTTTTTACTTGTGTATATATAATTTTCTCAATCGAATTACTCTAAAAGACTTTTGCTTTGAAAATTTGCTATCTTTTTCTATTAAATATCTTCCTTCTAGATTTTTTTTTGTCTTTGTCATTTATAATGCACTCAGTCGAAGTTCTTTTTCATATCGATGAATTCAATTTGTTTTATGTATGGGATTTTGAGATCACATTTAGAACGAATTATGGTAGATTCCTTCAACGTAATATCTGTATCAGGACAAATTGGAATAAAAATAGCGAGTTTAACTAAAAATACTGAAATGGAATAAAAATGGTGAATTGGAATAAAAATGGCGAATTGGTGGCACCAAATGTTATGGCCGTAGATAAAATATAGTATGCAGCTCGTAACGGTTAGTTTATGGATTAAATAACATATTCGATACTCCCCACACCTTTAACGTACCACAATCTCCAATCAGACCATCGCTTAAACATACTAAATTATGTTACGGTCGTAGATAAAATATAGTATGCAACTCGTAAAGCTTAGATTTCTTCACGTGACTGGTTTAAATAACATATTATTTTATGGTCGTAGATAAAATATAGTATGCAACTCGTAACGGTTAGTTTATGGATTAAATAACATATTCGATACTCCCCACACCTTTAACGTATGACAATCTCCAATCAGACCAATGCTAACGAGATGTCACCATCGCTTAAACATACTAAATTATCGGTCGTAGATAAAATATAGTATGCAACACGTAGAGCTTAGATTTCTGCACGTGACTGGCTTAAATAACATATTATGTAAAAGAAGAAGAATAGACAGTTGACAAAAAGAAGAAGAGCGTGGCGACTAGCACAGAACGGAAAATTGTTTTTAATTTATTTACTATTTTAATTTAAAAATAGCGTCATCTAGCGGCTAATAGCTAAACTATGGTAGATTTGTTTGACGTAATGTCAAGGAAAATTGGATCAAAAATGGTGAATTTAAATAAAAATACTGAAATGGAAAAATACTGAAATGGAATAAGAATGGCGGATTGGTGGCGCCATCTAGTGGAAAATAACTATGGTAGATTCCATTATGGAAGATTCCTTGTGACGTCAGCATCTATCTCACTCTTACTCATTGGAAAGGTACTTCTCTCTCTAACACATTGATTTCCCTATCCTGATAGTCATAAAAGCTTTGGTTATCTACTATTATGATACATAAGAATAACTATGATTTTTGTATAAAAAGACACTATACCTATCTAATGCACTTTACAAAATTGAAATTGGACTCTCTATGCGGCCTCAGGAATATTTTAAAATTATAAACATTTTTTTGGCTTATAACCAAACTGAATATCTCGGGAAATATTAAATTAAATTAAATCATGAAAACGGTATTGGAAAAAAGCGGCAGGACGCTTATTTTAAAAGAAAAAACGTTTAATTGTGATGAGTGGTTCCTGAGATACAACCGGTCAAAGTTGACCGGCATTTACGGCACAGATATAAACAATAGGATCATAATTTTCTAACCATCACCTTTTTATTTTTATCCTCTTTCTTTACAATAATTTTCAAATCTTTAAAATAATCATAACATATATTATTATAATAAAAACTATCGATATTACGAGTGAAAATTGCCAAAGATAGCAAAATTCCAATCAAAAAACAGGTTAGAGAAAATGTAATCTCAAAGTTCAAAATCGGTATACGTTAAAAAAATGCATTTTCTCGGCTTCCCATGGAGCAATTTTCTTCATGCTTTTTTTGTTTCCAAGTAACTTGAGTAGAGCCATCTAACTAACGCATTATTAAATGTCAAACTTGCTTTTGCTTTGTTATAATAGAATAATTTATTTATAAGAAAAGAAAACTACATATTTTTTCCAGTTGTAGACTTCTTTTAGATGTTAAAAACACAAATATTCTCATTTGAAAGCTGTATAATTATTAAAACAATCTTTATCTAAACAAATTAAAAATTTTGTTATAATAAATAAATTAATTTAGTATAACAAAACAAAAGCAACTTTGACATTTAATAATGCGTTAGTTAGATGGCTCTGCTCGAGTTATTTTTGAACAAAAAAAGAATGAAAAAATTGCTCCATGGGAAGCCGAGAAAATGCATTTTTTTAACGTATACCGATTTTGAACTTTGAGATTACATTTTCTCCAATCTAATTTTTGATTGGAATTTTGCTATTTTTGGCAATTTTCACTCGTAGTATCGATAGTCTTTATTATAATAATATATGTTATGATTATTTTAAAGATTTGAAAATTCGTGTAAAGAAAGAGGATAAAAATAAAAAGGTGATGGTTTGAAAATTATTATCCTATTGTTTATATCTGTGCCGTAAATGCGGGTCAACTTTGACCGGTTGTATCTCAGGAACCACTCATCACAATTAAACGTTTTTTCTTTTAAAATAAGCGTCCTGCCGCTTTTTTTTCCAATACCGTTTTCATGATTCAATTTAATTTAATATTTCCCGAGATATTCAATTTGATTATAAGCCAAAAAATGTTTATAATTTTAAAATATTCCTGAGGCCGCATAGATAGTCCAATTTCAACTTTGTAAAGTGCATTAGATAGGTACAGTGTCTTTTATACAAAAACCATAGTTATTCTTATGTATCATAATTATTGTGGTCATTATAGCGACCGTAAATTTTTAATTAACAATTCAATTCTTGCTAAACTGTTCATTCAATTTCCATCTGCTTTTGAAATCATAATCTATACTGAAAGAGCTTTTATGCTACCAAGTTATTTAATTATTGATAAACAATTACTTATCTAAAATTTTAGTTGAAAATTAAAGATTTTGTTGGAAAAACCGGCCTTTTCCGGGGAAAATTTTCGTCAAAGTAAATCGGGAAAAACACGCGTCTATGCAGAATTTAATTACAGTAAATTTTTATTTGGCTGGTTTTGGTGTAAAGTTAAAATCTTTGGAGTTATAGAGCAGAAATTGAAGAAATCACGATTTTCGGGCGCCATTTTGTTTATAAAAAAAGTAGCACAATGTCTGCGGACTTTGCATACCTATATTATTAATATATACAATCATAAGATTCTATTTCAGCAATAAAATTGCTGGTAAATAACTTTTCCCAAAAATGGCCTGTTCTTCGATAATCTGCCCAGACTATATGTATTTTCCCCTAAAATGTATAATAAATGTTTTATAAGCCAGAAAAATGATTGTTTCACTTTTTATGATTGTTTAAAAAAACAAAGCAAAATTAGCTGTATCAATTTAAGTTTGAAATTAAATTTATTTGGCGTTTCGATTTCCACTGCAGAAATCGTTGTCAAAATACAAATCTTTAATAAATTAAACAAATTTTGTTTTTGTTGCTTGGTGAAAAATACTTCTAAGTAATTTAATTTTATCTGACTTATTCATATTGACAGTTCAGACACATATGCATTTACATTATGCAATATTATGCAAGTTAAAGCTAATTTCATGTAATCGAACGAACTATCTTCCAATAATGTCCCAAAAACGCCTAATCATCTACTTTAAATTGTATAATATATGTCTGAATTGTCAATATGAATGAGTCAGATAAAATTAAATTAGTAGAAATTTTTTTTAATAAGCAACAAAACCAATTTTTTTTTAAATTTATTAATGTTTTGTATTTTTATATCGATTTCGTAAGTTGAAATCGAAACGCCAAATAAATTTTAAACGTAAATTGTGGCTTATTCCCACCTAAAATAGTAAATTATATAAAAAGTAAAAGGAGGACATTAAGATATTACAACACCACGGGAGGCGGCGCAGTCATACACACGGATTAGGGACAATCTGAGTTTATTCGGCGCAATCATGCCCTTAGAGCTTAACGTACCTCAGGTAAAATCGGCGCAATCGTCCGCTGCCAGTTAGAAAATCTCAACGATATTGAAGCTATTATTTTGCACTTACCTTAGGGTAAAAACATGCCGAAGATACATGGATGAGCGCGGTGTAGGTCGCGATCGCGGTCGAGGTTTACATCGATGACGGGCAGAACATACCGAAGATACTTTCCATATCCTGTTTTGGTATCGACATCGCTGTAAACCGCTATGCATGGTCGCGAGAGTAAACGGGTGATACATCCTTGGTATGTGCGATCTCATGAGAAAATTAAGGTTTGTTTTGATAGCGATGTAGCGACCGCGATCGCGACCTACACCGCGCTCATCCATGTATCTTCGGCATGTTTTTACCCTAAGGCATAATGCACACGAAGCGTATCGTCATAGACGCGTATTAGATTCGACGTACGAAAAGCATACGCTTTCGTGCTGCTCACTTGTGTCTTTATGGAATACTGTACACGAAGCGTAAGCGGCGCGGAATCGTCAATGCAGACAAGCTTCAAGCCGCCAGGCGTACAACGATGTCAGTGGTTTGTAGTATGCTTGAGTGTTAGAACACCTTCTTTGACGGAATTTTATGAGAATGGAGGATCAAATATTAAAAGTTTTCCAACTGATTGAAAATTATCAGTGTTTATATAATAATACCCAAACAAGAGTACCCCAGAAAAATGTGTGGAATTTAGAGTAATCTTCCGACAACTCTTTGGCGGCAATAAATAACCTTCTGTTGGAGTTTTTGTAGATATAAGGATGCACCCAAAATTTCCTATTTCTATTTTTTTGCGGTGGCGAAGATAATTTAACAAATAATGTAATCATCACTTTGCAACTACTGTAAAAGCATGGAAAACCTTAAAACAAGATGATCACATGCCGCTTGGAAATCCAATCGTTTGCGGATTTTAAGGCGTAAAGGAATCGTCGCTGCATGACGAAACTTATACGCGTCTATGACGATACGCTTCGTGTGTAGAATGCCTAAGTGTTACAAGGTGGCTGTGCACTTTCAATTTTTTTTACTGACATTTCTATTTATTGATGTGAAAAGTGTTTATTATTATCGTATTTGTGTCAACACTTGGCAATTTCAAGATGATTTTGAGTGCAGAAATTGTTGCAAATAGTATTGCTCTTATTCAGGACGGAAGAAGTCAAGTTTATGCAGGTAACAGTTTCATGCAGTATAGTGCAACGCGTGTTTGCTCATTTTATAGAGACTGGAGCATACGCTTGACGTCCCAGAGAGGAACTACTCATCGGGAATCGGGGCGACCGTTTTATAGTGTCTTCAGTACTAAGAAATCGTCGTTCGACTGCTATAGTGATTAGAAACAATCTTAATCATGTCAGAAACGTAAATATTACATGACATGGAGTCGGTGGGCGGGGCCTACGTAACTACGTCACTCTGTGAGTAGAACAGCATTAAATTCCGTGTTGTCGTATAGTAAGCGGTGTTTATTTTTTTGTTTAAGATAAATTTAACTTATAATTTGTTAAACTTTTATTAAAAATGAGGTATGCCGTGTTTGGTTGTAATGTGGACAATCAATCAGAAGGTTTCGATACGAATATTAAGTTTTTTAGTTTCCCAAAAGACAAAAAAGTGCGATTTGTGTGAAAACAATTATGTAAACGTAAACGTGCAGATAATTTTAACGTTAACAACGCTCGTATTTGTTCAACACATTGTAACAGCGACGATTATGAACGCAATCTGAAACACAAGCTGCTTGGATATGATCCTAAAAATTTTCGATGCCTTAAAAAAGAAGCTATTCCATCCCAAAATTTAGCCAAAGCGAGGAAAAGGCAAAGTGGATTCTGGTAGAGAGCAACTAACTATTTTTAATGGGAAATAAGCCACAATTTTACTAAAAAATGATTTTATTAACGTTTCGACGTCCAAATCGGATGCCGTTTTCAAAATGCAAAAAATATTAATGAATTAAACAAAAATGTTGCTTAGTAAAAAATTATTCTAATAATTTATTTAATCTGACAAATTTATATCTGCAATTCAGACATATATTATACATTTTAAAGTAGAAGACTTTAAAATCATATTGCCAATTATTTTTCATTCGATTACATGAAATCAACCCCAACTCAAGAATATCCGTCACAGAAATAAAAATCATAGCATGTGATCTGTCTTTAAAAATACAACCACATGCAACGGTGACAGTAAAATTCTCGCGTTAGAGATTCCATAGTAAATCACGAGGGAAAACCAGGAAAAAACCTCGTGATACTATCCCGACATCGTCAGTATTAGGTCTTACTTTAGTTTACTCTCAAAACTAATACCAGATTCTAATATAATACTTACGATAATAATAGTAAGACCTATTACTTACGATGTCATGATAGTATTACGAGGTTTTTTTCTGGTTTTCCCTCGTGATTTACTACGAAATCTCTAATGCGAGAATTTTACTACCACCGTTGCATCTGGTTGTCTTTTTAAAGACAGATCACATGCTATGATTTTTTTTATGACGGATATTCTTCAGTTGGGGTTGATTTCATGTAATTGAATGAACAATTGGCAATATCATTTTAAAGTCTTCCACTTTAAAATGTATAATATAATGTCTGAATTGCCGATATAAATGAGCCAGATTAAATAAATTAATAGAACAATTTTTTATTAAGGAACAACATTTTATTTAATTCATTAATATTTTTTGTATTTTGAGAACGGCATCCGATTTGGACGTCGAAACGTTAATAAAATCATTTTTTTGGTAAAACTGCCACAATAAAATAGCTTCAGAACAACAGTAGAGAGCAACGCTGTGTATTATACAGTATAATATATAATGAGACGTATCTTGCCTAATAATAAAAAATCATGTTTGTAATTGATTTCTATGATGAGATTATGTTCTCAATAATTATATTTAATCATACTAAATAAAACAGCACTTCTCGAAAATTTCACAACTGATATTAAAAGCTAAAATCCCCAAATCATAATGGCAATGCATTCGAAATGTAAAGGATCTACTCACAACGTGACGTCATGCGCGACCTGAACGAAATTAGGAACGCTACGTGTTGTATCTTGGGTTATTGTATCATGTAAATATTAGTGAACGAACCGTTAGAAGACGGTTCAATGAGGCTAACCTGAATGATGGAAGACCGAAGATGAATTTTCCAACTAATATCGTGTAGTCAGATTACATTTCGCTCGGGATCATCACGATTGGAATGCAGATCACTGAAGAAATGTGATGTTTACCGATGAGTACATACAGATTTTGTCTACGTTACCCGGATGGTCACAGAAGAGTCTGGAGAAGAGATGGTAAACGATATGCCGAGTGCACTTTTACCTCTAAAGTAAGTTTTAAAGGAGATTCAGTTATGGTGTGGACTGGTATACCTTCGGAGGCGCGTACAGAATTATACGTTGTCCCTAGGGGATCTCTGCATAAATGATATATACTGCAACATTATGTTGTTCCATAAGCACCATTTGTTGGAGAAAACTTCACACTGATGAATAACAATACATGCCTTCATACCACTTGCATTGTCAGAGAATACTTAAATGGAAGTTTGTATTACTCATATGACATAACCTCTGCACAACCTCGATTTAAATCCCATCGAGCATGTTTGGTACGAGCTTGGTAGAAGTATTTGACGCAGGGTACCTGCTTATTGTACCTTCTTAATTAACAGTATGCTCAGAAGAATGAATATCGTTATACATGCTCGAGGAGGTAATACGAAGTAATAATAATTTGTATATGTTCTCTTGTTATTTTTATTTGGTTTCTGAAGATAATTGAATAGGTAATACCAGTTTGCTTTTTTGTATTAATCTGTAAGTTTGCATCGTTCTCTTTGCATAAAAGCTTATTCTATTTCTACCTAAAGCATGCCTTAAACCCCTCGTACCATAGATAGCCCAGTCGGGATAGCATTTGACCTTGCATTACGAGTTGCCCCAAATTTTATTTTTCTAATCTTTAGGGGGGGGGGGTCAAAAGTAGTATAAATTTAAAATCTCGACTGAATTTGACCGTTGCGTTAGCCGCCACCTTGATTTTAAACGAGAACCGTTTTTACTCAATATCTCCGCCATTTTCAACTTTTCGACAAAAAGTGTGGAAACTGAAATTTTCGAAAATGAGATTTTCTATAATTTCGTTTATTATAATTTTTTTCGTGCGGTCGATATTTTCCGAGTTATGGGGAAAATAGTGACAGTTCGAGCATAATTATTGATTTATTGAATTATCTCGTTTATTATTAGTTTTACAACAAATTAGAACCTATACAAAAATAAAGAGAATTAAATTTTGTACAATTTTGATCTCTTTCATTTTTTTTTAAAAAATCAATATTTAAGGTAGTACGTATGCGGTAAAGGCGCGAGCGTAAGACCTGATTGATTTTATAGCAATGGTTTTTGTTCAATATCTCCGCCATTTTCAACTTTTCGACAAAAAGTGTAAGGACTGAAATTGTTGTAATTACGATTTACTACAATTTTTCGAGAGAACCAGTGGCGGATCTACGAGGGGGGGATGGGGAAAAATTTAAACAAAATTGTTGAAATATTAAAATATGTTAGCTGAATGACATGAAACTTAATTATCGACAGACAAATTCAACCAATAAAAATTAAGTGAACTAAATGCATATAAGTTATTATTTATGCCTTTTATGTACTTAGTTTGGTTGGTGTTTTATTGGAAGTTTCAAAAATTGAATAAAATATAATTCTATTTATTTGTGTTTATGTACATTTATGTCGTAAAGTTAATAATAAATGAGACAATTCAATAATTATGCTTCTACTCCCTTCCACTATTTCCCCCCTTAACTCGGAGAATATTGATCGCATAAAAAAATTGTGAAAAAAATTGTAGGAAATTGCGTTTCCAACAATTTTAGTTCCTACCGTTTTTGTCGAAAAGTTGAAAATGGCGGAGATATTAAGCAACAACGGTTCTCCTTTAAAACCAATATGGCGCCTAATGCAACCTCAGAATTCAGTCGAGATTTTAAATTTACACTACTATTGATCTCCCCTAAAGGATAGAATTATAAAATTTGGGGCAGCTCGGAAACAAGATTCAATTCAGTAGTTATGCTCCACCCCCCCCCCCCCTCCTTCCACTTTTTACTATTTTCCCACTTAACTCGGAAAATATCAACCGCATGAAAAAAATTGTAGGAAATCATATTTGGAACAATTTTAGTTGAAAATGGTGTAGATATTGAACAAAAACAATTGCTACAAAATCAATCAGGTCTTACGCTCGCGCCATTATCCCATACGTACTACCTTAAATATTAACTTTAGCAAAAAAATGAAAGAGATTAAAATTGTGTAGAATTTAATTCTCTCTATTTTTGTATAGAAACATTTTTGTCGTAAAACTAATAATAAACGAGATAATTCAATAATTATGCTCTAACTGTCACTATTTTCCGCCATAACTCGAAAAATATCGATGGCACTAAAAAATTGTAAGAATAGAAATGAAAAAAAAATCACATTTTCAACAATTTTGGTTGTTATACTTTTTGTGGAAAAGTTGAAAATGGCGGAGATATTGAGCAAACGCGGTTCTCGTTTAAAATCAAGATGGCGGCTAACGCAAGGGCGAAATTAAGTCGAGATTTTAAATATATACTACTATTGACCCCCCTAAAGATTAGAAAAATAAAATTTGGGGCAGCTCCTAATGCAAGGTTAGGCCTGTTAATCGTCTAAGCCAACTGGACTAAGAATGCCAATCGTCGATAAAGTTACAATAACAAATAAATTATGTTTCGACAAGGTCAAGTTTTATCAAAAATTCAAGGAGGGCACGTTTTCCGTGCCGATCAGTGTATTATAATTTATCTGACCCTTTTGCATTATCCTTACATTGCAACTCAGTTTAAAATGTGAAACTTAAAGCTGCTTAAAACTTTTTTTAAATAGATATTTTTCAATATACATATCTACCAGTTCCATCACGACTTTTTTCCGGTGCCAAAGATCCAACCCGAACATCTTGAGTGATAACCAAGCATCCTATACTCAATTCAAAATAAAGATGCACTAGAAATAAATAAACCAAGACACGTTGAATGCTACGAGGAGCACTGCCGAATCATGATTTATAATGTATAAACTTTATAAATCACGACTTGGGATTTACAATGTATATACATTGTAAATCATGATTTGAGGGTGCTCCTTGTAACATTCAACGTGTCTTGGTTTATTTATTTGTAGTGCATCTTTATTGTGATTTTAGTATAGAGTACCAGTATAAAAAAAAAACAGAACAATAGGTTCAGACACTAAATAAAATCATTTTATTATCTAAAACTCAATCTCTAAAACTAACAGATTCAATCTTTTAATGGAATTAAAAAGAACTATACTTATGCATGTCGTCATCTATGACATGACCTAATGTCGTAACTTGACAATTGACCTAATTATATCATTCATTTCTTTGAGCAATAGTTTTCTTTTTCAATTTTAAAAGCTATTCTTCTTTCAAAATATAACCAAAAGTAAAAATATCACTCTACCAAACACCTCAACCATATAAGAGTAATGAAGAGCATTTTTAAACAATTTGGAAAAAAGGAAACCTTTCATCCTCGCGATAAAAAATACAACCAAGTATTTTCGCTCTTCTCTCTAAGACACTTAAGATAATCAAAAGAAAACTTCCCGAGAGATACAAATTTCCCTTCGTTTTCAATGAAGCACATTTTCCATCGACAAAAGACGACATCTTTGAGTTACAAATCGCCAAGTTCATGCACGGAGATTGGAAAAGGCCACGAGGAAAACCTTTATTTCTAATGTAAAGATTTTTACACTTCGATCTTATTAGAACTTCAAAATTATTTTATGATGTGCAATTTATTTACTAAGCACACCTCACCTTTAGTCATAAAATAAATTTATTGAAAAATCAATTTTCCAATATTTTTACATTTATTATGTTTAAATTTCCTTTAACTTCATTTTATCTTAGTTTTAGCTGCAGATTATGGTTATGGTACATCGGGGCATGGTCCACTTGTGAGCCCTTCAGACAGTTAGACCTCCTACGGCGGATCCATTGTATAATCCCTATGTTACGGACCAGGTCTATTAAAACATGGTCTTCGGCGTTTCTGAGGCCCAGGCTGCACCGGGCTCCCATGTCTGTCAGAATCAGCAGGGTCTGCAAAGCTCCTCCTGCCGATGTCATCCCGAATGTCTAATCCCTCAGAAACCTTATGGCCTCACAGAAAGCCACAAGTCTCTTAAAAGACAACTCCCTCATCTGGCTCGGCTGAATAGATGCCGATCCCTGGATCTGCCACCTCCGATAGGCCAATGCCGGGCATTCGCAGAGAACATGTGAGGAGGTTTCCTCCTCCTCATTACATAGACGGCCCGTGAGCCATCCGCCAGTCCAAGCAGATGAAGTTTACAGTGGCCGGTGAGCATACTGACCACCAGGGAGCATCTTTTACGATCTAAAAGAAGCATTTGGGCTGTAAGACTTTTGGATGGCCCCACTATGTGGAGCCTAGCCGGTCTCAAACTTCCACAACTGGCCCATGAGTCCTGGAACCTCCGCAAAAGAAGCTCCCTGAGACTACCCCGACCAGTACCGAAGGGCACCCCAATCACACGTTCGGGTCCCACAGGCAGAGTTGATGAGCCCCGTATTGCCAGGGCATCAGCCCGTTCGTTGCCTTCCACACCTGTGTGTCCCGGTACCCATACCAACCTAACCCTGTTGGTCAGAGCAACATCATCAAGTTCTCTCTTGCACTCAAGAACCAGCTCAGAGCTGATCTTGGGCACTTCCAAAACCCTTAGCGCTGCCTAGCTGTCAGAGCAGATAGAGATGGTCCTGCCTGAGCAAGCTCTGTCTGTAATCTCTTGAGCACATACCAGGATCGCAAAGATCTCGGCCTGAAAGAGTGATGCATGAGAGCAGAGAGCCTGGCTAGATCAAATCCGACTCCACCACCATACACCCCAGCACCTGCCCGCTCGTCTGTTCTAGACCCATCTGTGAACCAGGTGAGCCCATTCCGACAGATTAGTGTGGGTTCTCGTTCTACCCACTCATCCTGGTCAGGAAATTGAACCAAGAAGGAGGAGAACTCAAATTGAGGGGCCATGTTGTCCTGTACCATAGAAAGCACAGGACAAACTTTAATATTATTCAATTCCCAATTATTTTTTCATATGTATCTTTTCGTTTTTTTTTTCGTTTAATATGTGCTCATGTCTATATTAATTCTTCTGTACATGGATCTTTGCATTGTGTGCTGTCATTTTTATAATTTCAGTTTTTCTCCATACCTAAATTTAATATTAATAGGTTATTGTCAGTCTGATTACTGCTTTGAAAATTCTTATTTTCGTCTTTCTGGATAATACTAGGACTTCATTGGCTCTATTTACGATTCACATTTTTATAAGTAAGTATATCTTTTGTTTCATATTCTGGATCTGACTTCCAGACAACCTCCAATCTCAAACAATATAATATTTTTATCTTATTCTATTATCAGCATCTCTTTATACATTTGCTTCTCAGTTATTAAATAACTTATTTTTATCCATTTATTGTATATCTCCCATAATTACTTATCTTCTTTTTTTTATACTATTATTACAAGTAATTAAATATTCTATTGGTTTATTTCCGAGCGCGTTTTTTTGCTCTCTATATTATCTTTCTTCCAACTCTTTGTCACAGTCAAGTCATACATAAAAGTTAAACAATACTTATTTCCAGTTTTGATATAATTTTTTGTTTTAACTTCGCATTTTTTCTAGTGATTTCTAGTTTCATGTGAATTAGTATGGTAGCTAGTGGATCTCCTCGTATTTGTTTTCATTTTAATCAAATTCACATGAGTTCAAGCCTTTCCATACAATTTCTATTATTGTTCCTAACATTATTTTTCGTGTAAAAGTGCTATATGTAGCGACTGTGTGCTTCTTGGGGTCTGTCGTTTGGTAGGAATCGGCATTTAAACATTCGGTTCGTCTGGGGCGAATTTTTGTATTTAATGATGTGAGGTGTAATATGCTGTTTAGATAAAGACTCTTAACTACAATTAAAATTAATTGGGTATTACAGGAAGAGAAATGGGTCTAAAAATCAATGCTTCTAAAACAAAATTTATGCTATTTAGTCGCCCACCTCACGCCGATGCTTCCCTACAGATCAACAAAACATTGAGAGAGTTTGTAGCACCAGCATGGATAACAAAGGCAAAAAAATAATATGTAACTCGACAAATTAAACAAACATAAAAATATACTTGGTAACTTTACGGAGTACCTCGGTAGCTCTAAGTCTTCAGAGATCTAGAATCTAGGGGTGTGGATATTTAATAGATTTTAAATATAACAGAAACTCAATTGCTCGGGGGGCACCATTGGGTAAAAAGAAAATGAAAGACGAAACATACTTAAATTTTCAAAATAAAATAATTAAAGTAACAAGTTAATAAAAATATATAGTTATAATAATATATAAAAAATATATAGTGTTCTCAATTGAATATCATTTAGGACCAACAGAAAGGGATCATATAATAATATTATCAATCAAAAAAAAATTATTATAAAATGAATCAACTTTTTATTAAAATTAAAAAAATTAAAAAATTAAATGATGGATCTCTTGTAGACAATATAAGAGATTCTGTTTACAAAAACAATAAAAAGGTTTACAAACAATACCTTGTCATATAGTCCTGTCCTCATTCTTCACGTTGTGAATGTCTAAAAACACGCACTTTACACTGAATTTATTTAAAAAATAGTACAAAAATGTTTATTTCCATGAAAAGTTTCAGCAAAAATAAATAAACTTCCAAATCTGCTCATATTGACTTTTTAAAATATTTAAATAACTTCTAATTAACTTCTTGAAGTATTTATTATTAATATTGACACCTAATGCATGCCTTTATCCACGACTGCTTAAAAAAAATTAAATAGTGTATTACACACCAAACTAACCAGCTTTTTTGCCTGAACGCGGCAACGCCATGATTTCTTCATAAAACTTCGAAATCGGCTACATTCTCACTTAAGTTCTCAATCAAAACTTCCACTTAAAAAACTGAAACTAAAATTTCAACTCAACTCTTCAGAAACCACTATAAGCGGTCTCTGCCCGAGGCTACAATTCAACCTCTGCTTTCAACTTCCAAAACTTGAATTCCTCTAATCTCACAACTTGAATGCCTCTCCTCAAACCAAAACGCTTCTACCCTACTCATACAATCAACCAATAGCGAAAAACAAAATATATTTTAAGCCCAACCTACTTATAGTAGAGAACCATCAAAAATCAGTTCGCAAAGTCAGCAAACCTCTCCCAGTTCCACAGTTTTCAAGAAAGATATTGCTGAGTCCACAATTAACACCTGCGCTCTCTAATACTCAAAGCAGCACGTTTGTGTATCTAATTCCCAAGATTTGTGGAGCCAAAACGATCATTAGCTACAATGTAACTCTTTTTTACATCACAAATTGAACACCGGAAATCGAATATAGATACCTATGACTGTAAAATATAATAATGTTTTTCTTTAACAAGACGGATAAACTTCAAATTCTCACGTTTTTTTTTCGGGACAGAAATAAATTTCTTACATTCGCTTAGCATATGAAGCGATATTTTTATGTCTACAGGATGGGACAAAAATATGTTACGATACATTTACAATTTTTGGTTTCTGCATAAGGCAAATTAATTGCGTTCTTTTGAACCGTTTCAAGTTCTCACTTTAAATATATGATGCTACATTACAGACCAAGTACACCCAAGTAAAGATATCAAATGCAGAAATGAAGCAGCTCGCATATCGTGTCTAAAAATGAAATTACTTCTATAACCACAGCTTTAATCTAAAATTACGTCAAAGAATGATCAAATGCTATATTTGGTCAGTGTTGTTATATGGTACCGAGACCTGGGCCCTAAAGGTTAATACAATCGGTCGCCTGGAGTCATTTAAGATGTGGTTGCATAGAAGAAAGCTCCGAATACCCTGGACAGCGATGCATACCAACGAAGCTAGATCTGCTTCGATGGAGTTCTGGATCCCCGATGCTCTTCGAGGATGTTGCGTCTGAAATAGTTAGCATTCATTCGAATATTCACCCCAATAAGCTCCGTATGACTCTTTCAACTAATGTCCCCTCATAGCATAATGGAACCATTGTGTACAAAATTACATTCTGCGAAACCTTTCCAAGACCTTCTATATACTCGGTTACGTCCATCTAGCTTTCATAATCGTATCTTTGTTTCATCTGTTAACCTTATTCACCATTCACATTCGTTCCAGTTAAAATAGGCTCTTGCAAATTGCAACCATTGGCTTTTTTGTCGCTAGAACAAGCCGTGGATCTTTAACAGATCGTTTTGTGTTTAAATCAACCTCTTTAAAGTATTCTCGTCACTGTTTTGACACTTAAATTAAGTTGTCTTATGATCAGTATATGCTTTTTGGGATTGGGAGTTGTAAGTATGCGATTTCGCAAAGATTGAAGTCTCAAATATTGGTCATCTATTGGTCTTGTACATCTTTTTCGACCTTGACTAGGTTGCTGTTTGTATTTTACAGTATCATTGCTTCGCTTTACCTACTACACGAGAAATAATCGATTGATGGATTGATGGATTGTGGAATATCAGCAAGACAACTGTAGAATCAAAAAACAAAACTCTCCAACTGACTATACCAACTGACATTTTAATACCAATAAACAAAACAAGAATCATTGCAAGTCGCCAAAGCACACTTTGTATACTATGCAATGTTTGTTAATTTGTGACATTGCTCCTTTTGCTATAAAAAATATGTCTAAGCATTCTTTTATCTCTAATAAATTGTAATATATCTACGTAAAACTTCCTGGATACGCGGCCACCACTTAACACCACAAAGTATAGTTTCTGGCTTCCGAAGGACTTCCGACTAAGAATGAAGATCTAAGAAAAATTCTTCTAGAATTCAACGATGCTTATGGAATCGGTGCAGATGAAGTAGACGCTGATCTTGCTGCTTTTAGGTCTTTTCTCACTTCGGAAAGAATTATTCACCTGCAAAAATCAAGGGAATGTCACCGAAATTATTATTCCACTAGCTCTCCAAGACGAAATTTTTAAATAATACGACGTGTTCTGAGGAACTAGAAACCTCGAATAATTTTAGTGATGACAACTTTAGTATGGTTCTGATTAATATTCGTTCTATAAGAAATAAAACTGACGAATTGTTTTTGTTTCTAGAGGAATTAGGATTTCCCCAGATAGTTGCTGTTACAGAACACTGGCTTGCAGTCAACGAGCCTTTTTTTGTAGAGAATTATACCACAATTGCTAGGTATGATCGTCCAAACTCAGCTCATGGAGGCACCCTAATTCTTTCTGCAAACAATGATTTTTCTCTGATAACAAAATATGACTTTTTGTTGAATGAAGCCTTCTTTGAATTTTCCTTAGTTTTTAATAAAAATCTTAATCTTTACATTATTTGCATCTATAGATCACCTGACTCTTCCGTGGAACTATTTTTTCAGAACCTGCTAAATTTGTTAGATGACTTGCCTCACAAAAGCAGAAAAATTATATGCGGAGACTTCAACATAAATTATGCTGCTGCTTGTGCTACCCAAATGTTCTTGGTCAACATATTTGAATCATATGGTCTCTCCATGCACGTTAATTCTCCTACAAGGATTACAAAAACTACATCTACCATAATTGATTATATTGTCTCCGATTTCTCACCCCTTGATGTTTGCTCTACAGTTATTAATGCGGAACTATCGGATCATGAAGCAGTATATACGAAATTTAACATCTTCAGCAAACCCTCCTCGAAAACCCGACGTTTAGGTAGGATTTTTTCCGCTCGGAATTTTCATAAATTTCAAAATTTATGTTTAACTTCTGACTGGCATTTTCCTTCTACGGACGTGGACTATAATTTCAGTGATTTTTTGGAGAAGCTTGTCTGTATCTTCAATAAGGCATTTCCTTTAATTACGATTAAGCCAAAACGTCGCAAACCCTGGACTACCAAAGGTATCCGCATATCAGCAAAAAATATGCGTTCACTACTTTATATCAAGAAATTTACTATCAACGTCTCTGTCACTCAATATATCACCAATTACAGAGTCACATACTTAAAACTCATCAAATCAGCTAAAAAAGCCTACTATCAAAATCGTCTGGGAAGCTCCAAAAGTGTTGCAAAAGAAACTTGGTCCATAATAAACGATCTTCGAAACAAAACCCACGCAGCTCAAACATTTGCCCTTCCAAACCCTGAAAATCTAAACGAATACTTCATTAACGTGAGTAAAAATATAACATCCACTATTCAGTCTCAACAAGATCCCATTTCCTATCTCCCTAATTCAGAAATTGTCTCGAATTCATTCTTTATAAGACCAATCTATAAATCTGAATTGATCCAAACGATCAATAGTATCAAAAGCAAATCATCTTGTAGTACTGATGGACTATCCATAAAAATCTTCTCAAATCTCACAGATAATGTGTTAGAACTCCTCGTGTCACTAATTAATGATTCCTTTGAAAACGGTAAATTTCCAGAGTGCCTAAAGACAGCCATTATTATTCCTCTTCATAAAGGTGGCGAAAAATCTAATGCCTGCAACTATAGACCTATTGCCCTACTACCGGTACTCTCCAAAATTATTGAGAGGCTCATAAAAACCCGACTTATGTCCTTTCTCTTTGATAACAATATTTTATCACAAAATCAGTTCGGCTTCTTAACTAATAAATGTACAACTGATGCCATGTTTTCTGTACTTCACGAGGTTTACCAAGCACTAAACAATAATCTTTATACTGCCACTGTTTTCTGTGACTATTCCAAAGCTTTTGATTGGGTAAATCACAACATTTTGATTAAAAAACTGAATTACTATGGAATTCGAGGTATTTCTTTGAATTGGTTTAAATCTTACTTAGATAATAGGAAACAATTGGTTAGAGCAAATGATACTGACTCTAGTCTCAAAAACATTATATGTGGAGTACCACAAGGTTCAGTATTGGGTCCTCTACTTTTCCTGATCTTTATAAATGACATCACTAATTTAAAAATCGATGGAAAAATTTTTCTTTTTGCTGATGATACCAGTATCACTTGGAGCAACTCAACTATTGCAACTCTTCATGCAACTATAACTTCTGATCTTCTTACGATAAAAACCTGGTCTGACTCTAATTTACTCTCCTTTAACGTGGATAAAACGGTAGCATTATCATATAAAGGTGCTCTTCAACCCCTGCTTGTGAATAGCAGCCAGATCTCTACCGTTGATTCTGTAAAATTTCTTGGTATTCTTTTAGACAGCAACCTCAAATGGTCCCTTCATATCGATTTGTTAAGTAAGAAACTCGCCTCGGCCTGCTATGCCATAAGATCTGTTTCGAAGGAACTCAATTTAGCATCTTCTAAAATAACATATTTTTCTTTATTCGAGTCTCATCTTCGATATGGTCTTCCTTTTTGGGGGTCTAGTACAGCTGCCCAATTTGATGTTATTTTCAAATTACAAAAAAGAGCAATAAGATATCTGTTTGGCCTCAGAAGAACAACCCATTGCAGAAGTTACTTTAAAGATCACGAAATTTTAACCCTTCCATCTTTGTATATTTTAGAAACTGTTTGCTTAATTCGTAAACACATGCATGTCTTTCCAGCAAGGCCTCATCATGACTACTCCACCAGAAATTCAACTTTTGATGTCTATTTACCGATCCCGTCTTCTGAGTTAGTAAAGAAATCTATACTATATTCCGCAAAAAAACTATACAACCATCTCCCTTTACAACTTAAATCTGCAACATCCTTTCTCAAGTTCCGTAAAATGACAAAAGCTCATTTATCTAAAAGACCATATTATTCAGTAGAAGAGTTTCTTAATGACTAACTAAGAAATCACAGTAATGTACAAGTAACTAAAGTGTATTTATCTATATTTGGGTGTCACATACAGCAGCTTAAACTTATTAGTTCCTTTGTTTGTGTTTTATTATATTATGTTGTAGGTTCAATTTTGCAATTTATAGTAATTTTGCAATATATTGGTTTTTGTTTTTTTACTTCACTTTTTTTAACTTGTTTATATATTTTTTTATTGACGATTTATCTAATTTTATAAAATTGTATTTGTTATTGTTATTGTTATGTATATCTTTTTCGTGAATCTATGTTAAGCTTTGTCCATAAAATTGTATAATTTTCAGTGACAATAAAGCATATTTCTATTCTATTCTATACGAATACTGGTCCTAGTATTTTAAAAGCGGAAGTAGAGAAAGCCATCAAACAGAGCAAAAATGGGAAATCTCCAGGCCCTGACCAAATACCATCAGACTGGCTCAAACTTCTGGATGACGGCAATGTCTCACAACTAACAAACATTTATAACCATATACACTCACCGGCACAAAAAACGGGCACCCCCAAAAATGGGTCATTTTTAATGTCTTATATTTCCTAAACCTGATGTCCGATTTAAGTAATTTTTTTAATATGTTATAGCCTTATTCTTTAACAATGTCGCTGTAATAATATTGTTGCTAGACAGGTACATTGTCATTGTATACAGGGTGTACGAATCAAACTGTGTTTTTTTCTCAAATTTTGGAACACCCTGTGGAATGTTCTAGCTTTTATAAAATACTGAAATGAAAACCCAACTATAGCCTCAGGTTTTCTTAACATTCTGTTTTCTGATTCATTCGCTTATGTTGGATAATGAAAAAGTTAGGCAAACAACTACCCCTGTTTTTCGTCAATACAAGGTGTTTTTAAATAAGTACGGCAAACTTTAAGGGGTAATTCTGTATGATAAAATAATGACAGTTTGCTTTATAAACGTATGCCCGCAAATGCTTCGTTTCCGAGATAGCGGGTGTTGAAATTGTTCTTACAAACTGACGATTTATTTATTGCTCTAAAACAGTTTGTGATATGCTAATGAAATTCGGTAGATTTTAAGAGGTAGTTATTGCGCATTTTTTGGTATACAATTAAGAATTTTATATTCACCATTGGCGTGCATACGGGATATATCTAAAATGTTTATATAATTGTATCTAAAATTGTATATACGAGACTGGAATGATGCCACAGATATGGTTAGAGTCTACATTTATTCCACTCACAAAAAACCTAATACATCATCATGTAAAGACTTTAGACTAATTAGTCTCATGGTCTACTTTCTCAAGCTACATCTTAAGATAATTCTTAATAGAATCAAGCAGAAATGTGAAGAGACAAAGGGAAACAAACAATTCGGTTTCAGAGAAGGATTGGGAACAAGGGAAGCTTTGTTCTCAATGTTAACATTACTTCAACGATCATGGGAAGTTCAGAAACCAATTTACGTCTGCTTTATAGATTTTGAGAAGCCGTTTGATAGAGTTCAACATGATAGGTTGTTTGCATATCTAAAAATGATTGGAATAGATGATAAAGATCTGAGACTTTTACAACATCTATATTGGAATCAAGAAGCTTCTATTCTGGTAGACGGCAAAGAAACAGACAAAATTTGCATTCAAAGAGGTGTCAGACAGGGTTGTGTGTTATCCCCAACTTTGTTTAACGTATACTCAGAAATAATTTTAATGAAGCCTTGGAAGGACAATGTGGAGTTCGAATCGGGGGAGAAACTATTAACAACATCAGATATGCAGACGACACCTCGATCATGGCTGAAAATATCGAAGATCTTCAATTCCTTATAGATCGAGTCACTATCTTCTTCTTCTTGTGCCACTCCTATCGGAGATTGGAAATCATCAAGGCTACCCTGACTTTGTTTACAGCTGACCTAAAAAGTTCATCAGTGGTGCAGCCAAACCACTCTCTCAAATTCCGCATCCATGACATTCTTCTACGGCCTGGATTCCGTTTTCGTTCTATTTTTCCTTGCATTATATTTTGAAGTAATGCGTAGTCACTATAGAATGCCCCAATAACGGACTTAACATAAATGCAACAAATACAGAGTTACTTGTGGTTAGTAAACAAGACGTCGGCACTATGCAACTAATTGTCAGTGATGAACCAATAACAAAAATTAACCATTTTAAATACCTAGGATGTTGGATAAACGAGACACTAAATCCGGATGAAGAAATTAAAACTCGTATAGAAATTGCAAGAGGAGCATTTATGAAACTTAGATCTATTCTGAGCAACTCTCAGCTGAACTTACAACTAAGAATCAAGTTCCTAAAATGTTATGTGTATCCTGTATTTACTATATGGATGTGAAACCTGGATCATGAAGGTTAACACGATGAACAAATTAGAAGCCTTTGAGATGTGGTCGTATCGTAGAATGCTCAGAATATCTTGGGTTCAACGCATTTCAAACAGAGAAGTCTTAAACAGAGTAGGTCAAGGCTAAGGTGATTTAACCAAGATGATAAAAAAGGGAAAACTTGAATATCTGGGGCATATAATGAGAGGTAGCAGATACAGGATGCTGCAGTTAATACTCAATGGAAAGATCGACGGAAAAAGAGGAATTGGTCGGAAGAAATATTCATGGCTCCGAAACCTTCGTCAATGGACTGGCTTATCAGCAGATCAATTATTGTTACATGCCGCACAAGATCGCGAACGATATCGGCAAATTGTTATGGAAGCTACCCACGCCTAAAAATTTTGGCACGGTACTTAAAGAAGAAGAAGAAAACATACCAACATAACCCATTCAGGAATAAAAATATACATAATGTTTCAAAGATAAAAAATAAACAAAAATAATGATGGGAAAATAAAATATACAATATTTTTGTCTGTGAATATATAGAGACAAGAAAAAAATGATTGGATGGCTGATAAATCGGACTTGTTTAATTTTTTATTAGAAATTGCCAAGTTATTCGACATTATCTTTAACAGTTTATTGATGGACGCCTCTGCAAATCATTCACTGATATCTCGCACCACTGACGCCTCTAAGCGGATTGACAAGTCGTCGGGACGATATTTTGCGTGTATGTATGTGTATATGTGTGTCTGCGTTTCGATCTTCGCTATTCGATGAATACAAAAGGCGTAATCCTCTTATAGACTGCGCCATGTGTATATTTGCCGCAGTATAAACGGCAGTTAATAGCGAAGCCTGTTGCTTTAGTTGGGTATTTGGGATTTAAAATGTGTGTATGTTTGTGGCATTAAACTTTTTGGTTGCTCACTGAAACGTTATTATTCAGTGCACAGTAAATGTCTATAGATAAATGAATTTCATTTAATGGTCATACTTTTAAACATGCTTAAAAGTAGAATGTTAATAAAATATGTCAATTCGTTTGAAACTATTCATGCTATGAAAAGCCGATTTCTGAATTTAGCTAGAATTTAAAAAATATATTATTATGTAAATGCAATATGTTCAATTGATGTAATTAAGCTGAAAGGAAGACTTTCAATAAATCGTTAAAACTTAAATTACTATAACAATTATGTACAGTCCATAGTACGTACATCGTCCTTTTTGGAAGATGATTACAAAAGTCTTAAAAATGGTTTTAACAGCTTCGTTTGAGCCAGTCTACCACTTTCTGAAAAACTTCAGAGTGCATGTTGGACGCGTTTCCGCAAGCCGCACGCCTAAACCTAGCGCTGTTAGGTTTTGTTATTGCAAAACTAAAAAAAAAATAATTTTAATTAAAAGATTATTCGCTCCGTGCATGACTGACACGACACCTAGCGTAGTCGCTAGCGACCTAGCGTAGTCGCTCTTGAGTTGAGTACGAAGGGAACCATTCTCGTTGGAACTTTACCGCGCTGAGCAGATGGAACGTGAATTATAAATGTTAAAATTCCCTCATCTTCTATAGTCTCGGCATCCGCTATGGCTTGCAAATTTTAGAAGCCTCGGAGGTGTAACCAGAGAAGGTTCCCATTATTTTCAATCTGGTGGGATGTAGAGTAATAGTTTTAATACTATTTTATGTGCTATTAGATTGAAAACTTAGTCTTTTGATCAATAATTCTTTGTCTCAAAACCTGCAAGCATGTTGATCGCCTAACGTAAACGCGTGATTCTCAATAACTCCAAAGAAAAAATCTAACTCCACGCATCATCTACGTCCAATCGATCGATTTGAAAAACTTGCATTCAAAAAATCTCTACTCCATCGATAATAGTGAGGAGGCCCCGCGTCATTGACTTTGTGATAACTACAATTTCACTACCAATTTTGTGATAACTGATCATTCTATTTAAGGGCAGCAATAATTTGGTTATTTAGTAAATCTAAATACTTGTCAGTCAAGTTTTTCTCTATGAAAAACGGGCCTATAAATCTATTTTGGGCGACTCCCATTCAAATATTCAACTTTTTTTGATGCTGTTCAATTACGGTCCCAATTAACTTAACAAAGATATGGCTTGTTATAACTCATTCTTCAGGGCAAGGTATTTGGAAAGAGAGGGTCAGGGAGAAGAAGATTATCTGGCTTCAAAATCTAAGAAAGTGGTCCAATACATCCAAAACCGGATTATTCTGAATAGCAGCAAGCAAAGTTAGAATAGTCATGCTGATCGCCAACATCCGGAATGGATGACATTGAAAATTTAGATGAAATTATGTAAAAATTATAATAGTGGATTGTAACTTTTTAAAATTTGATTACCCTTGAATTTATTGCATATTTTAAAAATATTTTTTTTTCGAAATAATGTGAGTTAATTTATGGCATTGGTTCCTTCTGAAAAAATACATTCTGTTTGCTTATAAACTCCTCCTCAAATATACTTACAAACATAAAATGTAATTTTAGTCTCTTTTCATTTGACAAATTCTCAGAAACAAATTTTATAAATCGTAAATTCAGAAAATGTTACAGAAACTGTCAACAAAAGCTTAAGCTGACGGAGACACTATTATTTCGTCTGCACCTAAAATAAATTAGAAAACCTTTTTGGTATTAAAAATACAGGAGGAGAAAACAGGGTTTTTCGATAAATCCCAAAGTGAAGAACAGAGGATAATAGCTGGAAAGCAAAAAAGTGACATCCACAAAAAAGTAACTGTTAAAATCCACTTGAAAGGTGCTCGAGACCTGCTTTTGTTTTGTTGACGGTACTCAAATAAAAACATTAAGGAAAAGGAGGCTAGCAAAACTTTGTTGCTCTACCTTGCAGGGGGTTTAGACGTTCATTCACAGATTGATCAGCGGCGTACCGATAGATATATCTGTCCTGCTGAATATAATCTACTTGTATTTTATTTATCGCATGGTAGTAGACACACAATATTAAATATAAAATATGTTAACATTTATGATAAGAACATACAGTAATGAGATAAAAAGATAACAAACATAAAAATTATTTAGATATTCTACGACGCTGGCGTGCGTTTGTACAAAGAATAGTAGACCAGGCGCATCTGTAAAAATATTAGTACATTTGGATGTTGAGAGGTGTCTCATATTTTTTTGCAGAAATTGCTTGACAATAACTTATATAATAATATTTGAGTTATCCTCCCACTCAAAAATGCCCGGAACATTGTTTAAATAATCAAAATGTCAAAAAATTAAGGAAAAATTCGATTTTTTTCTTCGTTTTCTGATTATAACTTTAAAAGTATTTACTTCCGAGAAAAGTTCCACTGACATAAAAGTTGCGTAATTAAATTTCCTACAAATATATTATGATTGGTTAATAATTTTAAAAATTGTTACTTTTGTTGCAAAATAGCAATACCTAAATGCGTAAAAACCATAAAAAACAAGTATTCGCATTTTACGTTTTTCAACCATTTATGCTACACTAAGGACCTTCATATTTTACCCAGAAAAACTTTATGATATAATAAAACATTTCTGTCAATTTCATTAAGATCGGTTCAATAGATTTTACAACATACATTTTGCAATCCAGCTTTCGCAAAAAAAAAATCATTTTTTCAAAATGTTGCAGGACTGAAAATAAAGCAATCAGCAAGTTGAATTTTTTACATATAGAAGAATAGTGTACCTTTCATTTGCAATTTGCCAAATTAAAATCGTTTTACTACCACGGCGTCAGAAACTTTTTTAAATAAACATTAATTTTTGGTGCTACGCGCAGGACAGCGGATACGTTTGCTCTGATTGGGCATTTCAATAACCTTTGATAATGATTGGTAAATTTTAATTTTTAGTAAATTTCGATATAAATAAATAAATTTGTTTACTGCAAAACTAAAGCACATACTCTGTCCTTTGAAATAACACTTTTTTTAGCAAAAACTTTCTTTGTTCATATATTTTAACTTAGAGAATAAAAGTTTATTATTTTTAAACATCTGCAATTGTTTAAACAATATTTCATAAACAATAATCAAATTAGTTAGATTTTTGTGGAATTAAAATATTAAAATACAACAAAATATAGAGTAAGAAAATAATAAATATGATAAATATTGGAAGAAATTTTGGTGGAAATCAATGCGCTGTCCTGCGCGTAGCTCCAAAAATTAATGTTTATTTAAAAAAATTCCTGACTCCGTGATAGTTAATCGATTTTAATTTTGCAAATAGCAAATGAACGGTACAACATTCTTCTATATGTAAAAAAATTCAACTTGCTATCTGCTTTATTTTCAGTCCTGCAACATTTTGAAAAAATGAATTTTTTTTGCGAAAGCTGGATTGCAAAATTTATGTTGTAAAATTTATTGAACCGATCTTAATGAAATTGACAGAAATGTTTTATTATATCATAAAGTTTTTCTGGGTAAAATATGAAGGTCCTAAGTGTAGCATAAATGGTTGAAAAACGTAAAATGCGAATACTTGTTTTTTTATGGTTTTTTCGCAATTATTGCTATTTTGCAACAAAAGTGACAATTTTTAAAATTTTAACCAATCATATATGTTGTAGGAAATTTAATTAGGCAACTTTTATGTCAGTGCAACTTTTCTCGGAAGTGAATACTTTTAAAGTTATAATCAAAAAACCAAGAAAAAAATTTGTCCTATATTTTTTGACATTTTGATTATTTAAACAATGTTCCGGACCTTTCTGAGTGGGAGGATAACTCAATTATTATTATACGAGTTATTTTCAAGCAATTTTTGCAAAAAAATGTGAGTCACCTCTCAACGTCCATCTTAAAACAGATGCGCCCTGGACTATAGGCGCACCCACCATGTTGTGTTCGGAGTCTATTTAGTGTAGCCCAAGTTTTGGGTAATCGTTTTGGGTAAGCAATGAACTACCGTGAAATAACACTCCTAAATACCACCTACAAAGTCCTTGCAAACATCCTGCTTGAAAGAACCAAAACATACACAGGAGAAATTGTTTGAGATTATCAATGCGGATTTAGACCGGGCCGGTCTACAACTGACAAGATATTCACAATAAAACAGAAAATGGAAAAATGCTGGGAGTTTGATCGTGAGTTTCATCAGATGTTCATAAATTTTAAATAAGCATTTCATAGAGTATGCAGGGCTAGACTGTGGACAGCGTTTTTGCAAAAACACTAGTCATTTTGATACGAATGTGTCTGGAACAGTTACGATTAAAGGTGAGAGTTTGACAACAATACTCGAAGACATTTGAAATAAACAATGGACTAAAACAGGGAGATGCACTTTCTTTCCACAACTCTTTAACTTAGAGCTCTGGAACACATAGGTAATCAGAAGTGCAAGAATCGAAAAACCGACTAGAGTGTTTCATCGAGAAGGACCAAACTTACTGTTATCATTTGCAGACGATATCGATATATTAGGAAACACTAGATTTAGGATGAATGAGACTTTCGTCAGGTTCGAGAGGGAAGCAGAGAAGATGGAGCTCCTAATCAATGAAAGCAAATGAAATATATGTATATGAGCCGCAATATCCAAAGCAGAGACAGGATCGGTCAGAACATCACCATCGATGACTTTAACTTTGAGCGCGTTACAGAATTTAAGTATCTTGGAACAACAATAACTGAAGACAAAACCGGTTTACAAGAAATAAACAATAGGACACAAGCCGGCAACACATGTCTTCATGCCTTTCAAAACCTTATAAAATCAAATCAACTAACAAGACGTACAAGGATACAACTATATAAAACAATAATACGACGCGTAGGGATGTATGGCAGCGAAACGTGGACGATAACAATGGCAAATAAAGTGAGACTATCTGTTTGGGAAAGAAAAATCCTAATGTGGATCTTTGGGCCTGTGCTTAATGAAGCAGCAGAACAATATAGGATAAGAACTAAAAAAGAGCTGGAAAAACTATACCCAGACGCCAACATCATAAAAGAAATAAAGTCCAGAAGACTCCAATGGGCAGGACCAGGACACATCAGAAGACATTCTGACTAAAAAACAATACTGCCGTCCTAAGCAAGACGGCAGTATCTCCACAAATGTAATTTTACTAGAATAAGGTATTTACTGCCTTTTAACTAAGGAATAAAAATAGATGCCTTAGACGAATATTGCCAATATATTGGCCAAATCGGATAACTAACAAGGAACTTTCGAGAAAAACTAATCAAGAGCCGATAGCCAAAACGATAAATAGACGCAAATGGAAGTTTATTGGACACACATTAAGGAAAAATGAAGATGGTATAACCAAACAAGCCGTGGATTACCAACGAACTGTAAAAAGAAAACAAGGCAGACCAATGACATCCTGGAAAAGAAATATTACCAGAGAGCTAAAAGACAATGGGTTAACATGGAAAGAGGTGGAAGCCCTGGCCGGAAACAGAGATGAATGGAGGGAAACTGTAGAGGCCCTATGTTCCAATTGGAATCAAGAGGAGTAAATTAAGTAACTAAGGAATGCCTAACAAAAAGATGAGTTACTTCAATTTTAATAATCTACCAGACCAAGGAATGAACGCTTACTGCTTTCTAACTTTGTTAGGTATATTAATAATTGTATAAGAACCCATATAAAAGAGCAAACTCGAAAATTGTAAAAATTGGAGATACTGCCTTCTTGCTTAGGACGGCAGAATAAGGCTGGTATGGGAAGAAGTCCCAACTGGAAGAAGACCACGTAGACGACCTCGACTCCGGTGGCGAGGTCATATAGCAAGAGACCTGAAAGCTATGAGCGTGGAGAACTAGATGGAGGACAGAGAAGAGTGGAGGCATGTTGTCGAATCTGCTAAAATCCACGAAGGGTTGTAATGTTTTAGGTGGTTTAAGTCGAAACCCAGAGACATTTGTGTAATGCTGTGCAGCTTCTTTTTACTTCCACTTGGCGGTGAGGTTGAACATATTTTCTACAGTTATCTTTGCGGATTTTGTTATTGGTAGTATTGAACAAAGTAGACTATGATTGGTATCCCCGATGTCTTGATGGATTGGCAGGTTTATATTATTCATGATTTTTTTGTACTCATTTGTTAGGTCATTTATTCGTCTAAGTTCAGGAGGTGGTACGTGACTGGAAACAGGTAGCAAATGTGTAGGGTTGGTTTAGTAATACTAGCACTCATTATCACAGCGTTCAGTATTTAGATGATCCTCAGTTCGTACCGCATACCTTTTGAATGGTATTATTAAGTAGAGCCTAAGTACGTAAATATTGCAGTCTTTTAGAGTACAAGAAACATGTGGGCTTTCGAACTGAAGCTGATAAATTTAAGACAAGCAAAAAATAACAGCGCCACAGTGGAGCGGGATTCAGGTTACCAGGAAATATACGGCAATGAAAGAGCTGATGCACTTGCCACAGGAGCATCAGCTACAAAATACTAGGTTATATACTGGACGAACTTATGATGTAATAATGTCCCTAAATTTTTCTTTTCAGATTTTCCTCTTCCTCTAAATATTTTATGGATCTTTCACGTTTGCTATGCATTTTTTGAAATCAAACAAAGATCAACCAATAACAAAGATGATATGTTATGTATATGATTAAGGAGATAAATAAATGCAAAGCGCTTGCGCCAATAAATACAGTTAATGGAACAAGCATTACACTATAAACTATTCGACAAATAACTATTCACTGATTTATTTGTTGTTGGTGAAACCTACCCTAAAAGGATTTCTTCTCTGCAGCAACAAACTTGTTTACTCCCTCCCTGCAAATATCGGGCTTATATTTATTGGACCGATAATAATTAACGAATAACTTATTTTGAGTTTATTCATAGAATAAGTCTTATTTAACGTTGGCGAAACGTAGATGTGTCAATTGTATTGGTTGAATAACTTTTTTCATCGAATAGACTACTATATATCTATAGTTTTTACTAGCCTACCTGACGTGACTGCTTTTTCACTTGTGGGAAATAACAACACCTTTTGTAATTATTTTTGTACATCTATATTCTATATTTAGGAATAAAATGATAGATTTAAGAAATAAAAAGTCAACAAACAAACTGGTTAATTAATTCACTAACTCTTTGGACTATAAAACCAAAATTAACATTTTTTTTCTTTTTTCTCTTGACCTCCTTGTAGGTTTCCGGCGAGATCTTAATTGTAGCCTGTTCTTAATGCATCTTTAACAATTGAATTAGCATAGTTAGAAAGGGGGAAACAAAACCTTAAGGAACCGTTAAAGCACCTCAGCCAGCAGTCCTAAAGGGTTACGACCTAATAAAAATAATTAAAGTTCCTTTTCTAATGCGCCCCTCGGGCACGTGACGTACAAAAATAAAATTGGTTTGCAAGACACACTAAGAAAAAATGTGCAAAATAAAAACAAATTCCTTATCGTAAATTAGAATTTTCCTATTATTAATATTATATTTTAATAGTCCAGTCGGGATGTCATTTGACGTTGCATGGCGAACTACCCCAAAGGGCCTAGCCGGGTAATATGATGAAAAATGCCCCCAACTCGATTCGAATTCCATATAGGTCACCATTTAGCACATATAGAGAAACTTACTTTCTGAAATTTTTAGTCCCCTAGGTGGTCACGTGACATTAGGCTTTTTATGTTTTTATTTTTTTTATCTCAGCTGCATCAAGAGCTAGCAAAAAATTTTAAACAAAAAAATTGTAAGCTTCAAAAACTTCTGGCCGAAATTTTTTTTTTAATTTTTGGCGAGAAATTTAAATTTCTGGACGATTTTAAAATTTTAAATCAGTATAAAAAAATAACTAAGACATTCGTTTTCACGAAAAATCGTAAAAAATGTGTAAAATTTTGTTTTCTTCAACGCCCTGTATCTTAAAAATGGTTGGCATTACAAAAAATTTTTATTAATCAAACCCCAATTGTTTTTCAATTTTTTATCTATCTTATTGACGGTGTTACTTTTTTTAAACACCATGTATAAAATTGTATCAAAAAGCGAACAAAAACAAAAAAATGCGGTTTTTTATTTTTAAAAGTACTTTCACCAATTTTAAAAGTCTGAAAAAATTCAGAGTGATATATTATGCAAAAATACACGTTATAATTTTTTTTCGTGAAAACGAATTACTTGGTTATTTTTTTATACTCATTTAAAATTTTAAAATTTTGTCCTAAAATTTAAATTTCCCGCCAAAAATAATTTTTTTTTTCGGTCAGAACTTTTTCAAAACTTACAACTTGTTAGGGGCACAATCGAGTTGGGGGCATTTTTCATCATCTCAGAATTTTCATTCGAAATTTCAGAAAGTGAGTTTCTCTATATATGTGCTAAACGGAGACCTATATGGAATTCGAATCGAGTTGGGGGCATTTTTCATCATCTTACACGGCCAAGCCTTTTATTATTTAAGCCATTAGGAGTGGTGTAAATTTAAAATCGCGACTGAATCTCACCGCCGCGTCAGTTGTCATCTTGAATATGTTCCTGTTCAATATCTACGCCATTTTCAATTTTTCAATAAAAATGACAAGAACTGAATTTGTAACAAATGCGATTTTCTACAATTTATTATATAGTCCAGGGCCCATCTGTTTTGAGATGGACGTTGAGAGGTGACTCAAATTTTTTTGCAGAAATTGCTTGAAAATAACTCAAATAATAATATTTGAGTTATCCTCCCTCTCAAAAAGGTCCGGAAAATTGTTTAAATAATCAAAATGTCAAAAAATCACGGAAAAATTCGATTTTTTTCTTGGTTTTTTGATTATAACTTTAAAAGTATTCATTTACGAAAAAAGATGTATTGAAATAAAAGTTGCGTAATTAAATTTTCTACAATATAGAATTGGTTAAAAATTGCAAAAATAGTCACCCTTGTTGCAAAATAGCAATAATTGCGAAAAAAACTATACAAAAACAAGTATTCGCATTTTACATTTTTCAACCATTTATGCTACACTTGTGACCTTCATATTTCACCCAGATAAACTTTATGATACAGTAAAATAATACTGTAAGTTTCATGAAGATCGGTTGAATAGATTTTGCAAAATAAATTTTGCAATCCAGCTTTCGCAGAAACAATTCATTTTTTCAAAAGGTTACAGGACTGAAAATAAAGCAGATAGCAAGTTGAATTTTTTTTGCGTATAGAAGTTTACTGTACCTTTCATTTGCAATTTGCAAAATTAAAATCGATTAACTACCACGGCGTCAGGAATTTTTTTAAATACACATTAATTATTGGTGATACGCGCAGGACAGCGGTGTTCGATTCACATAAAGTTTATTTCCACCAAAATTTCTTCCAATCTTTATCTAATATATTATTTTCTTAATCTATATTTTGTTGTATTGTAATATTTTAATTCCACAAAAATCAAACTAATTTTATTATTGTTTGTGAAATATTGTTTAAACAATTGCATATGTTTAAAAATAATAAACTTTTATTCTCTAAGTTAAAATATATGAACAAAGAAAGTTTTTGCCAAAAAAGTGTTATTTCAAAGGATAGAGTATGTGTTTTTATTTTGCAATAAACAAATTTATTTATTTATATCGAAATGTAATAAAAATTAAAATGTATCAATCATTATCAAAGGTCATTGGAATGCCCAATCAGAGCAAACTATTCGGTGTCCTGCGCGCAGCACCAATAATTAATGTTTATTTAAAAAAATTCCTGACGCCGTGGTGTTAATCGATTTTAATTTTACAAAATTGCAAATGAAAGGTACAGTACACTTCTATAAGCAAAACATTTTTGAACTTGCTCTCTGCTTTATTTTCAGTCCTGTAGCAGTTTGAAAAAATGATTTTTTTTGAGAAAGTTGGATTGCAAAATTTATTTTGCAAAATCTATTGAACCGATCTTAATGAAATTTACAGTATTGTTTTACTGTATCATAAAGTTTTTCTGGGTGAAATATGAAGATTCTAAATTTAGCATAAATGGTTGAAAAACGTAAAATGCGAATACTTGTTTTTGTATGGTTTTTTCCCAATCATTGCTATTTTGCAACAAGGGTGACTATTTTTTTCAATTTTTAACTAATTCTGTATTGTAGGAAATTTAATTACACAACTTTTATGTCAATACAACTTTTCTCGGAAATGAATACTTTTAAAGTTATAATCAAAAAACGAAGAAAAAAATCGAATTTTTCTTTCATTTTTTGACATTTTGATTATTTAAACAATGTTCCGGACCTTTTTGAGAGGGAGGATAACTCAAATATTATTATTTGAGTTATTTTCAAGCAATTTCTGCAAAAAAATTTGAGTCACCTCTCAACGTCCAAATGTACTAATATTTTTACAGATGCGCCCTGGTCTAATATAGAACTAAAGTGGAACTGGGTAGCTCACGTGACACGAATGGAATGGAGATCAAGAGATCGCCTGGACCAGAGACTGTTGATTTATCCAGTTATGATGATGAACCATTAATCAATTTTAAAAAATAAATTTGTTTTCTTTATTATCTGAATTTAGAATTAATTTATTTTTATATTTGTTACTTTATTATCTCTCAGTCAATAAAAACATCTTTTTTACTTCTGTAATAAAATTATTAATTAAAAGTTCTCTTTATTATTCATTACTTGGGTATTGGAAAACATATTGTTATCAATCACCTTAGCATAGGTGTAGGTGTTAGCATAAGTCTAGAGTCTAGAAAATTCTGTAAGTCAGACTAGTAATGGATCTGACAAAGTGGTCAAGCAGAAGTTTTGCCAAAGAAATCGTTTTTGAGATTTAATTTTGTATTTTACTTATTAGGAATCTAATAAAGTTGTTACAAACCCGTAATAGTTCACTTAATCTAGAATCTAGAATTACAACAATTGGTGCCAGAAGTAAAGTGGGATTAGGTGAAATTATTTTCGAGAATTTTTATGGTCAAAACAAGAAGCGAGACCAAGATGGAGGAAATTAAAGACATGATTGCCGCAATGGAGAAAAGTCGTCAGGAAGAAAAAGAAAATGAAGATAAGCGTCGTCAGGAAGAAAAAGAAACTGAAGATATACGTCGGCGGAAAGAAAAATAAACTGAAGATATACGTCGTCAGAAAGACAGAGAGTTGCTCGTGACACTTATATTAAAAATAGAAACCTCAAAAGTGAGTAAGGAAAATAAAAATAAGATATGATTAAAGAGATTGAAGTAACAAGAGGCCTAGTAGAGAAAAGGCACGATGAGGCAACGAGAACTCTTGAAAATATCCGCCTAGAAATTGAAAAGTCCCAGAAACTGAGAGTTGAAGGTAAGCCAGAAGTGATTTGTTTCCTTGTCAACGGAATAATTAAGCCTCCTACATTTAACGGTGAGATCTCCTGGCCTGTGTATAGAAGACAATTCGAAGCTGCTTCACAAAATAATGGATGGACAAATGAACAGAGGGCAACTGCTCTCATATTAGCACTTCGAGGTAAGGCGAAGTTATTAACAAATAACGATTTTCACTTATTTTGCAGTTTGCGTAGCAACAAAATAAACTTTTTAACTTTCAAAAATCGGCATTTTGAAGGTTTTTAATTTTCTAAAACATTAAATTTTGTAATCTTGTCAACTATTTAGCTTTTGAATGGGGTGGAAAAAATCGCGATTTTGGCACTAAATTGTTAATAATTAAAAAACGGACGCGAACTCTAGGCAGGAAACAGGTAGGTTTTCTTTTTATAGGTCTACAATAACTAAAAAAGTAGTCAGCTACCTGGATCTTTGAGTGTCCCGAGAAAATCCTTATTACTCTGGACTATATGTATAAATATCATATTTTCGAAACCTGACTTTTTACATTTGATTTGAATTTACTTTTGTTATTGTGAAGTACTATTTTGTTTTGTTTTTTTGGTGATTCTAGTATCTTACACTTAGTTTTTGCACTGCCGCTATAACATTTATTGTGTCTTTGAAGGTGCGGTTCAAAAACCTTCATAATCGCATATATGCACTGACCGTTAAAGTATACAGTCTCACTTTATATAATACTATTAAAGCCCTCGGTCTGTAGAAAATCTCGAAGAATGACGAGAATTTTGATGAAACGACTGCAACAGAATACAGAACGACTAACAAGTCGGAGAAAGCAGCGGGATTCTCCGACTTTAAACAAGAAAATCGCATGTGTGTGTTTCTGAGCATAAATAATTTTGATAGTGATGTTTCCTGAGACTTAATCATCTCTCTTGAAATGACCCATTCGCGTAAAGGGTTTTAGAAAATTAGATTTTGCGTAACACAGCGATTCTCGGCGCTTGCTGAACATCCAAATGAGAAATGAACCACGACTATATAGCCTTGGCGCTTATATGTTTTTGTCCTAAATTTTTCTAAAAAACTCTTCTTCTTCTGTTTGTATAGACATAACTCTGTCTGTTTTTCAATGTGCCTCTAGTAAGTTGTCGTTCCATCGTTTTTGTGGTATAAAATTGGATTTTTTAGATTACTATTCTTAGTGTTATTTTGAGATATTCTTATACTTTTTTATCTATAGTTGGTCCGCTATAACTTTTCCCATGCGGTACGATTCATTTTCAATCAAATTAAGTCAAAACATAAATTGAAACGAACGTCGATGTGTATATACATTTTGTATACTGTAGATACAATATACTACACACATCGGCGTACGTTTCACTTTCTGTTTTGACTTAATTTGATTGAAAATGAATCGTACCGCATGGGAAAAGTTATAGCGGACGGATTATATCTATCTATCTATGTATAATCCAGAATCCATTCATAGGTTGAATATAGGCGTCTCCTGTTTATGTCACTTAACAGGCATTCTGGTCTCTCAGATCCTTTCCAAATTCAGCGATTGTTTATATTATCGAGACATTATTTCGACTTTGTACGAGCCCTAACCACATTAATCTATCCTCCCTCATTTTGACATTGTAACGTTATAAACGTTACATTTTTAATGTTGTTCTGAACCTATTTTCTTGTGGCATTTTTATAATTAACTAGTTTTGATGGGAAATAAGCCACAATTTTACTAAAAAATGAGTTTATTAACGTTTCGACGTCCAAATCAGATGCCGATGTCAAAATACAAAAAATATTAATGAATTAAACAAAAATGTTATTGCTTAGTAAAAAATAATTCTTCTAATAATTTATTTAATCTGATTCATTTATATCGGCAATTCAGACATATATTATACATTTTAAAGTAGAAGACTTTAAAATGATATTGCCAATATTTATGAGTTGCGTTCCTTATAAATTATTAGAAGAATTTTTTACTAAGCAACAACATTTTTGTTTAATTCATTAATATTTTTTGTTTGAGAACGGCATCCGATTTGGACGTCGAAACGTTAATAAAATCATTTTTTTAGAAAAATTGTGGCTTATTTCCGGTCAAAACTAGTTAGTTACATTTTTGTTCATTATCGTCAAATAATTATTTTATTCCCAATTCCTTTAGATTTCGTTTGTTTTTTAACTTTCTCTTTTATTTTACTACATCTAAACACAACACTTAAATTTTATTCTGTTATTAGTTTGAAAGAAAGTTGTTGAGAAATAAGGCGAAATTAGAGTAAGTTATAGCGAAGATCGTCTATTGATCGAACTATTGTAAGTGGGTAAGAATTTAAAATAAATGCTGTTATGAGCATTGTTGACCATAAATGAGCATGTTCAGACACAGATAGAAAGAAAACTTCCACCTGAACTCTAAGCAGTTTTTGTCAGCATCCGCATCTTACGTGGATGTTATAATATGTAGGTACATATATCTATTTGCTACCTAAATTCTCCCTTTCATCTCTTCCGTGATATCATTATCTACGGCGATTGTCGCTCCGAGATATTTAAAACCCTCCACTCTTTCAAAGTTATATGGACACATTGTTTTTGCCCTATTAAACCTCGTCTCTTTTGTGAGTTTTTTGGAAGTGAGAGTTCTGCCATTGGTTTCCACATTTAGACCTTCAACTTTAGACTCCAGCTTGGTCAGCTTAGTTAATCTTGGTTCAGAGATAGCAAACCTATGCATTCTTTGATGAGCCACTAAAAAGTGGCGAAATCGTCGCTAAGAGTGCTGGTTGCGCTCTCTGAACTAAGTGAAAATTAAGACAGTTTTGGCTTCGCATTGTAACTGAATAAAAATGGTAAACATTTTTATTTTTTTATTAGTATTACTCCTATTGAGTAACATAGGTCAATTTTCCGTTGGAATTTACCACGCTGAACAGACGGAGTTGTGAATTGCAAATTGTAGAGTTCCCTCGTGTCTTCTTTGCATCAGCATCCATCTGGTTTGCGATTTTTAGAAGTCGTGGAGGTGCTACCAGGAAAATGGTCCAATAAGTTTTCAATTTGATATTTTAAATATTTTATTTTATTAAGTTAAAAGCTTAATAGCACAGAGATAGCAACCTATGCATTCTCTGATGAGCCACTAAAAAGTGGCGAAATCGTCGATAAGAGTGCTGATTGCGCTCTCTGAAAATTAAGACATTTTTGGCTTCGCATTGCAACTGAATAAAAATGGTATACATATTTATTTTTTTAGATTATGGACAGTTCTACTTAATTACCATCCTTTTTCAAGCAGTTTCAAGATCTATCTTCCTGACTTTTCCTATTATTCTATAGTCGTATATTATTCCATAGTTTTGCTGTCTCTGTAATTTATTTTTTCATTTGTTGCCACAGGTTGTCGACATCATTGCTCTGGTGTACTATTAGCCCGGGAGGTAGTGTCAAATTTAACCGGAGCATTTTAGCATGGCTGTTTTCTTTTTATTTAGTTAGGTGTTCCAAAGCTTATTAACAAATAATGTGTCAGCTGGCCCAAAACCGGGGATTTTAGCCAAGAAAAGGTAAAATGTGAAACTTGATGAAAAAACGCTACAACTTATATGTCAAAAATTTATCTTCGTGACTTACGTGTATAATAGCCAAGATTACCTAGCTACTGGCTTTCACCCAAAAGACTCGGGTTCAATTCCTGGCCCTGAAAATCTTTTTTGTTTTTAGAATTGACATTTTGATTTGAAAAATAATTATTCATTGATAATACCAGGTTTTTATTATTTATACGACACAATATAAAAAAGTCTGTATGTCTTTTATAGAATCGTAAACTTTGCATTTGACCATAATGTATAGGTATTCAGCTGACGCTTTTTTCTTACAATCTAAAATTCATAAATTAATGATTTATACTTTTTAATCTTTGCCAAACTACATAGTTCAAGAATATTTTTTTATTATTAACTAGCTGACTCGGCAAACTTCGTACCGCCTTAGAACTAAAAGATAATGTTTAAAAGTTAAATACCTAAAAATTACCAGAAAGCCAAAAAATACTCAAAAATAAACAATATTGTTTTTGTGGTGTCTGCGTAAATAGTGATTACTTAGATTGGTCGTATTACACAGACACCTTCCGTTCATTTTTAGCTTCAAATATCTCGAAAACTAATGACTTTATCGTTGCGAATGACGAGTATTATATTATTTGCACAGAAAGTATTGGAGAATCTAAAAATTATGCTAAAATAGTAGTTTCATCAGTGGCGTAGAATTTGGGAAGGGTCAACTATTCACTTTCCCCTGTCGTACACCTCTGGTATTAACCACAAATGTTTATTTAACATAATTTAGTAGGGTGTACAGTACCTACACTTTCTGCCAAGTACCATAAGGATATGTCAATAGTTTTATAGTACCGGGCACACAATAGTTCTCAAAGTTTTAAATAAAGAATAAATTATTAAAAAAAAAAGAATACTTTAAAATAATTTGACATATCCGTGTGATACTTGTCAGAAAGTGTAGGCCCTGAACACAGTGTACACCCTACTAATTTATGTTAAATCATCGTTTCTGGCTACTACCAGAGGCGTACGACAGGGGAAAGTGAATGGCTGATCCTTCCCAAATTCTACGCCACTGATGAAACTGCTATTTTAGCATAATTTTTAGATTTACCAATACTTTCTATGCAAATAATATACTCTTCATTCGTAACGATAAAGTCATTAGTTTTCGAGATATTTGAAGTTAAAAATGAAAAGACACACTTATTTTGATTAATGTATTATGCTCCTTCGTTTTTAGCTTCAAAAATCTCGAAAACTAATGGCTTTATCGTTACAAATGAAGAGTATTTTTTAGACAGAAAGTATTGGAGAATCAAAAATTGCACTAAAATAGCAATTGCGCCTGTGGCGTAGAATTTGGGAAGGGTCAACCATTCACGTTCTCCTGTCTTACGCCTCTGGTAGTAGCCAGAAACGTTTGTTTAACATAATTTAGTAGTTGATGGATTCGACCGTTACTTGATGGAAGTTCATTTTATCTAACAATAAAACACGAAAACGTTTGTTTTCTATACTTCCACAAAATTTATTATAACTAAGTGACTACAGCTGTTTCGGCGGAGTGCCTTTCTCAAGTGATATAGTTTACAATGTGTTTGCCTTTTTAAGTCTTCAACTGAAGAGGTTGAGGAGTGGGGAGCTGTTTGTCTCGAGTTGGTCATTCAGAATTATATCTGTATTTTTCAGTTTATTAATTTCCATAGATTCTAAAAAAGATAGCTTAAGGCCTTTATTTTGAATATGTAGAATTTGAAACTCTTCATTGAAAGAATGATTATGATCTAGAAGGTGAAGTGCGTATGTAGAAGTGTCTGTTTTTCTATTGTTGAATGCCCTTTTGTGTTCTGCTATCCGTTTGTCAAAAGTTCTGCCAGTTTGACCGATGTACGTTTTCGGACAGTCACCACAAGTTAGTTTGTACACACCACTCTGTAGTTGCTTTCTCTTTCGACTTTTATTGTTCTTAATATATTTGCTTAAGTTGTTGTTAGTTCTGAAAGCTGGTGTTATTCCTTTCTTTTTTATGTATCTGGCTATTTTTGTTGTTATCTTGCCAGTATATGTGAGAGAGCAGAAGGTACTGGGTTCTTTCTGTGGTGGTGGATACACTAATTTCAGGGCTTTCTTATGGAGTTTTTGGTTTAAAATTTTGTTAACTGTTTGTTCGTTATAGCCGTTGTTTACTGCTATTTGTTTAATGATGTTTAGTTCTATCTCGAAGTTATTTTTTGTCATGGGAATTTCTATCAGTCTATGTATCATGCTATGGTAGACAAATTAGCAGCCTACCATAGCATGATACATAGACTGATAGAAATTCCCATGACAAAAAATAACTTCGAGATAGAACTAAACATCATTAAACAAATAGCAGTAAACAACGGCTATAACGAACAAACAGTTAACAAAATTTTAAACCAAAAACTCCATAAGAAAGCCCTGAAATTAGTGTATCCACCACCACAGAAAGAACCCAGTACCTTCTGCTCTCTCACATATACTGGCAAGATAACAACAAAAATAGCCAGATACATAAAAAAGAAAGGAATAACACCAGCTTTCAGAACTAACAACAACTTAAGCAAATATATTAAGAACAATAAAAGTCGAAAGAGAAAGCAACTACAGAGTGGTGTGTACAAACTAACTTGTGGTGACTGTCCGAAAACGTACATCGGTCAAACTGGCAGAACTTTTGACAAACGGATAGCAGAACACAAAAGGGCATTCAACAATAGAAAAACAGACACTTCTACATACGCACTTCACCTTCTAGATCATAATCATTCTTTCAATGAAGAGTTTCAAATTCTACATATTCAAAACAAAGGCCTTAAGCTATCTTTTTTAGAATCTATGGAAATTAATAAACTGAAAAATACAGATATAATTCTGAATGACCAACTCGAGACAAACAGCTCCCCACTCCTCAACCTCTTCAGTTGAAGACTTAAAAAGGCAAACACATTGTAAACTATATCACTTGAGAAAGGCACTCCGCCGAAACAGCTGTAGTCACTTAGTTATAATAAATTTTGTGGAAGTATAGAAAACAAACGTTTTCGTGTTTTATTGTTAGATAATTTAGTAGATTGTACAATGGCACCACTTACCAAATTTCGTGTTGTTGGCCTATGCCTGTCAGAAAATATTCAAAAATAAATAAATTAAAAGTTTAGCTTTGATACCCTGTATTTCGGTTATTATCAACTTTTGTACTAAGGTAAGTTAGCCTAAATCGACCTATTTTAACCTCAGGAATCTAGGGTTGAGCTATTTCCCATTCTTTACCAAACAAACTGTATAACCTATCACTTATAAAGTAAAAGCTTCTTTTTCTATTTTTGGAAGACAGTAGGAGTGCTGGCATTTATTTGACTACATTGAACGTCCAGATAGAAAGAAATGAGATTCAGCCAGTCGTTTTTAGAAAGAAATTAAGAATTTCTCACCGTATCAATCATTTCCATTTCTCAATTAGAAGTAACTGAACGAGGAAAAACCGCCGCTCCAACAAAATATTCCGTCGAACAGATGCTTATTCCTCAATTATAAATAAACGCTATTTACACGAACTCTCTCTCGATATTTCGGGGAGTGTCAATCAACAAGCGTATGGCCTGTCAAACTTGTAATACGAAATTTTATTAATGGCGTTGGGCTTTGTTGTGTTTCTCCGAAGTATTCGATCATTTTCTGTACAGAAAGTGGATTATACGAATTTATAGGAGGTATAGAACGAGGTTTCGGTTCGAGCTTGACGAGGTATTAAAAGTGTCATACTCACTGTGCTAACTTTTCAGGAGTAGATTTTCGAGAGAAATGTGCAAAATTTTAAAGAAGATTACAAAAACGTGTAGATAAAATTGCGATGCTTTTCTATTTATGAATATGTACAACCTTGATACGAGGAATATAAACCAATGGTACTGGTTTCTCATTATGTTCGAAATAAATTTAATATGTTTGAAATAAATGTTTGTATTTGGCAATAAAAAACGACAGCAAATATCACTCAGATATTGTATCCCATCGGGAGCTTTTAATTTTGAATGCGAGAGAAAATTTTGCATGTATTCAAATTTTCATGCCATAGTATGACGTTCCAATACACAAATCGCCACAATTTTGAAATATTTGAAACTCTGACAGCAAGCCAAACCAAATGTAATCACCTAAAACTTCGATCATTGGACAGTGTTCTATAAAATAATATTTGTACATTTACATCATGTTTAAGGCCGTGAAATATTTTAAAGAACGTACATTTAAAAAATGCATTGAAAAAATTAGCATCTATTTATCATCTTAAAATATCAATCTCAATGAATATATGTTACTACATGAATTTTAAAGGATAAGCGAAAAAACAACGAAATACCAAAAGAATTCCTGAAACACAACAAGAGACTCAAGGATGGCATACCATAATATATAAATAGCCTATCAGAAAAATTAAAAAGGATAGACATCAACATCAAGTACAGCATCACAACAATATATAAAACAACCAATACAATCAGATTATCAGATATATCCTGTCCAAAACCAAACCCAACAACACAAAAGAGAGATCAAAGAACTGCCTCCATAAAATACCCTGTGAACACTTCCTACATAGAAGAAACCGCAACACCACTAAGTCTTAGTATGCATGGGCATGAAACATACATCAAAAAAAGGTATTTCGACAAATCACAGATATGTAAACATACCTGGGACAATGAACATTAAACATAGATTACAATGGAAAGGTGTATCCATAATCATGAAAGAAAAATACATGAAAAAGAGAAAAATCAAAGAGTCACTCCTTGTCCTACCCAATGAAGAAAAACGTGTAGCAAACCCATCACAAGAATATATAAGAGTTTGCCATTGATAGAAGCAGAAGTCAACATTGAGAATATACTAGGCAATAGCGGATAATAGTACATTCTTTAACGGTAAAATATTGCAAAACCTCTTTTTAAAGAACCGCTTGGATTGACATGAAATTTGGCATACACATAGCTAATAAGTCAAAGAAAAAAGTGATATTGTGCCGATGTGTGCTTTTGCCATGGGGCTGAGTTTCACCCCTTCTCGGGGGTGAAAAAGTATATGTCCAAAATAAGTTCGGAATTCGATAAACTGACTAATTCTAAGCAACTGTTGTTCTATAGAGTTTTTCACCAAGTCAATACTTTTTGAGTTATTTGCGAGTGAATTTGTTCATTATTAAACAAAATAACCACGTTTTTAGACGGTTTTTAGCAAATAACTCAAAAAGTAAGTATTTTGTCGAAAAAAATATTCTTAATGAAAATATATTAAATAAAAAAATTAAAAAAATGGTGCATAGATTAAGTCTCTAGACCCAGCACAAGCAAAGTTGTTGCTAATGAAAAGTAGGTTCTTATTCGTCAAATTCCAAATCGAATATTTCATCGAGAAATAACCAAAAAAAACGGAACACTTTTTGGGGAACACTCATTATAACTTTTTTAAAGTGTTTAAAAAAGGTTTATTTTTGTTTTTTAAAAAAACTTCTAACCTTAAAAGTCAGTGAGTTATGCTCAAAATATTGTTGGTACCTTTTATTTTTTGGTAAAAAGAATCGTGAAAAGCACCCCCTAATTAGCATATCAAATAAAATTAATCGTTACCGCTTCACAAGTTACTTTATTTATTTATTCTTTGTACGATCTGTAAGTCTCACCGGTTCAAATGCTTATTCTTGAAAAGGCTGTAGTTAAAATGGCTTGAACGAGTCACTAATCCCGAGTGTATGCAAACTTTGAACAGCCATAGCATAACCGATTTTTGTCTAACAGGAAAACAAAAAGTCCAAAATATTGAGAAAAGCAAAACGTGCACTGAGAAAGTGATTTCGTCGTATCCACAACTCTTGCGAGCTAACCCGATTCCAGCAGTTCAACAACAACGGATCATCACCAGGTATTTTGCAATAAACTGTTTCGTTCCTTTTTCTTTTTTTTTGAACTTTTAAAATGAAACGCGAAAGACTTATTTTTTTATTTTTCTAATCAACTCAGTTTATTAACAATTTTCTATCTAAATAAATGGTAACTATGTTTAAACTTATTTCGTCTTTTTCTGTTCGCACAATCCATCTATGTATCCTTATTGTATTAGGAAATGCAGACTACCACAGACACCAAGGGTAAGTACCATTACTAGTCAAAGGGATACCATTTTTTTGTAACATTTTTGTAATTTTTATATATAGTCTGGGCTGATTATCGGAGAATAGGCCATTTTTGGGAAAAGTTATTTACCAGCAATTTTATTGCTGGAATCGAATTATAAGATCCTATATATTAATATAATAAATAATAAATAAAAATAATTTTATTTCAAGAAAAAATCAGTTTACATGCAAAAACTTAGATGCTAAGTACACGATGAACATATTGTTTGTGTGTGTACTTATTCTATTTATTATAATCAATAAAATTAATCTAATGGAGGTAACTGATTATTAAGAAAACAAGAGAAAATTCACTTAACCTAATCAAGATTTACAAAAGACTATGTCTATGTTCTATAAAGTTTTACATTATTACTAGAATATGTTATTTATTTTTATATTTTTTATCCAGCTAGAAAGTGATTTCTTTATCTTAATAAATTTTTTTATTTTTAAATTCTTGAGGTAAAGAGTTAAATATTTTTGGAGCTGTGAAGAGTAAGCTTTTTTGAACAGCCGTGTAATATATTGGTGTAGTAGTCGTTAACATATTATTAGTAGTAAATCTAGTTAGAAATTGATGGTTTGAGCTGGGTTTTGGTAACTTATTATTACAATAGAGTCTGACAATGGTTTTAATATAAAGTTGAAAAATCTGCATTACATTTGCTTCTATAAACAAATCTTCTGAAGAAAAACATTTCTTTTTAAATAAAATGATTTTTAAAATTGTTTTTTGTGTTATTATTAAGGGGGATAGAACGTTAGAATAACCTGCACCCCAGGTACATATTCCATATGTTAGGATAGATTCGACTAGGGCTTTATATATATTTATGATAGTATCCTTTGTTAAACATTTTCTTAAAATGTAAAATTTGTACATAATTTTTCTTAATTTACCACAAATATATTCAATGTGAGGTTCCCACTTCATGTGTTTGTCAAAAAATACTCCTAAGTATTTAATTTTATCAACAACTTTAATAGTTTGACAATCACATTTTTTGTGATCCTTACATGTGTATTTATGTACTTTAAGAGCTAAAATTTCTGGTGACGTGGCTTCATTCATTGTGAAGCACATAAAGTGGGACTTCTCGATATTCATTGAAAGAAGAGTGACATCAAACCAACTTTTAATTTTTGCCATGATTTCCTCTGCTATGGTATGAGTTTTTTCCCAAGTGCTCTCACAAACAACAATGGCTGTGTCATCTGCATAGCATATAATATTAGCCTCTTTGAGAACTGAAAATAAAAAGTCCATGTATAACACAAAAAGCACTGGACCCAAAACCGTCCCCTGTGGCACACCGTACGTTACTGGAGCTGATTCACTTAAAGTTTCATTTATTTTGACCTTCTGGGAGCGATTTTCCAAATAAGATTTGAACAAATTATAAGGAAGACCTCTTATTCCCTTTTTCTTAAGTCGCTCCAGCAATATACGGTGTGACACAGTGTCGAAGGCCTTGGCCAGATCAATAAAAATGACCATACATTTCTTTTTATTGTTGAAACTATTAATAATTTGATCTGAAAGTTTAATTAAGGCATCTTCTGTGCCATAGTTTTCTTTAAAGCCATATTGGTTTGATGATAATAAACTATGCTTCTCCAGGTAATTACATAATCTTAACTTAATGCATTTTTCTATGATTTTACTTATGTTGTTTGTGAGGGCAATTGGACGATAATTGCTAACTATATCTTTTGGACCACTTTTGTGAATAGGGACAATTATTGTTTCTTTCAGTGCGTCCGGAAAGATGCCTTGCTCAAAGATAAGATTTACTAAGTATAATAAAGGTTTAATGAGAAATTTACTGTAGTACTTAATTATATTATTTGAGATACCATTACCTATGTTTGAATCACTGTTTTTTAATGTGTTTATAATTTTTTCCATTTCACCACTCGAAAAAGGTTTTAAAAACAGGCTATTATTTATATTTCCTTGCTCTATTAAAGAATTTACAATGTGATCTGGTGGTTTTTTTATTTTTGAGGCTAACGTCTCTCCCACATAACTAAAGTAGCTATTGAATTTTTCTGCTATTTTCCTGTCATCCTCAATCAAACTCCCATCCTTACTTACTATATTAGAAATACTAGGTCTATTGCAGTTTTCATTTGTGGCATATTTTATAGTTTTCCAGATTTCCTTAGCATTCTTACAGTTTTTATCAAATAGATTTTTAAAATAGTTTTCTTTTGCCCTACCTAAAGTTTTGCTTAAAATATTTCTATATACTATATATTCTTTTTTGAAATTTTCATTAAATGGGTTTTTAGCACAAAGTTTATTTAGATTGTCTCGTTGCCGAATAGAGTTCAACAGCCCCTGCGTAACCCAGGGTTGTTTCACTCTATTTTTGCATTTAATATATTTTACCTGTGTTGCTATATTAATAAACTGTGTAATTATCCTTATTAAACTATTGGTGGCAAGATTCGGATCCTGCTCCCTCATAACATCATCCCAACTCTCAGTTTGAAATAATGTTAGCAATCTATTTTTATCTAACACTTTACCATATCTTCCTTTTTTGTTATTATTATTAAATTCATTATTTAGAGTTATATTCAAGAGTATGGGATAGTGGTCCGAGTGACTACCTCTTAAGACTACAGCATTGCACTTATTTACTGACCGCACAAAAAAGTGATCTAAACAGGATCTCGAGTTACCATCAATTCTTGTAGAACAATTAATTTTACTCTTATACCCTTCCACAGAAAATACATTTAGATACCTACAAATAAGCTCTTTAGACCTGGGATTATTAACATTTTTTGTTGGGGAAATATCTACATTTGTGTCACCACAGAAGACCTCAATCTGGCATTTTTTACTATAACGAGTGTGGATTAGTTCAAGGCCACTAATTAGATTAAATTGATCTACATTATGACATCTATAATAACCAGTAATACCCACTGAATACCCATTTTTACTTAAAACTATTCTAAGAAATTTACAATTTTCAATTTCAATCACTTCCAATGATTTTAAGAGTTCACATTTGACATAAAAAATAAAGCCGTCACATTTGTTTATTACACTTTCATTGTAACACAGCTGATATCCTGGTATGTTAAGATTTTGTATTTTGTTTACAACTTTATTTGTCTCTGACAATGCAATAACGTCGAAACTTTTATTAAGATACTGAAGGTATGAGATCAGGTTGTCAAAGTTTTTAGGCAAGCTTCTTATGTTAAGGTGAATTATGTTTAAATCTCGATCACAGTAATCAAAGTAATTTATATTATTTAAATTATCCAGAGTTTCCGTCTCATATATTTGTACTTCATCACAGATAGTGTTTGGTTCCATAAAAGGTTTTAAAGATATCAGTACTTACTTCAGGTACGGGTTACGTAAATGGGGAGTGGATACTTATTTTCCTTCAGTTTGCATGATTGCCTGCACATGGTAGGAGCTATGTATTTTTATAGAGGGATCCCCCTCTTTTACTCGTGCATATACATTACCATTCTTACTCCATACAAAGCGATATCCATTCTCCTTGAGTTTATTTGCCTCCCTTAGCAGGTTAAGGGTGTGAACGGTGAGTTCTTCATTCACATAGATCCTAGTATCACAAAGTAAGTTACATCTCTGACCGGTTAGTGGACCAGCGGAAACCTTATTCTTTAAAATTTTTACCTTATTTTCAGTATCCACGGTGGCTATTAGTAAGTTTTTCCCATTTTTAGTTTTGTGATTTCTAACAGCCCTAATATTTTGTTGCTTAAGGCTCAGATCAACATTTTTTAATACAGAGAAAGCTACCTCTTTTGCCTGGTTTGGGTTCTCTGTAATGAGATTTGAGACTCCTGATATAACTAGGTTGTCTTTTATCTTTTGGTATTCCATAGTGTTAATAAAAGATGATGCATAGCCTAGTTCTTTTTTCAAGAAACAGTTTTCGTTTTTTAATTCCTTAACAGTTTCAGATAGTACCTGGCCTCGTACTCTTTCTGTCTCAAGTAGTTCGTTAAGATAGTTTAATGAATTTTTCATTTCAGATACGTCTTTTCGGAGATCCATCACCAATGTTTTTAATTCGATTATAAGGTTAGGTTGTTCAGCGTCTTCTTTTTTTGGTACTGGCAGTTTGGCCTTTTCCGTGTTTGTTTTTCCATTAGCCTCGTTTTTGGGTTTGTCCTTGTCACCTGGCAACGCTGCTGACCCAGACCCTGCAAACATAACCTTATCAGGATCACACACATCACAAATCCAGCTTTTCTTTTGCCGGTGCAACACTTTGGCGTCGATTTCTTCCATTTCTACACAGGGTAGGTGAAAATACTTGCTGCAAGTTCCACACTGTATTTTAAAAATACTTTTTGATATCGTTTTATCACATTTTCCGCAGAGCAAATTCGGCGCCATAGTCACTCAACTGTCACCTCCTGTCACTGATATATGGTATACAATAATATAGGTATGCAAAGTCCTCAGATAGTGTGCTACTTTTTTTATAAACAAAATGGCGCCCGAAAATCGTGTTTTTTTCAATTATTGCTCTAGAACTCCGAAGATTTTAACTTTACAACAAAAACACTCAAATAAAAATTCACCGTGATTAAATTCTGCATAGAGACGTGTTTTTCCCGATCTGCTCCGACGAAAATTTTCCTCGGAAAATGCGGGTTTTCCCAACAAAATCTTTAATTTTCAAATAAAGTTTTAGATAAGTAATTATTTACCAATAATTAAATAATTTGGTGACTTAAAAGCCTTCTTGGTTTAGATTATAGTTCCAGAAGCTGGTGAAAATTAAACGAATATTTTAGCAACAATTCAATTGTTAATTAATAATTTATGGTCGCAATAATAACCAAAATAATTATGATACACTGATCAAACTTTGAAATCTTATAAAGATGAGATGCCTATTTAACATTTTGTCGACAAAATATAAATTTTTTTATTTTTTTGCATAATCTTTAAATGTTAAAAAAAATAGTTATAAACAAATTAACGTTTCTCAGAAAGTTTTTATTATATTATAATTTTAAAAAATAGCTAAAATGCGCATTTCAAATATCTTGAAAATGAATGCCTTAAAACTTTTTTGCAACCATTTGCAAAAAAGTTATGAAACAGCAAAGTAAACATACGATTACTACGGTGTTAATAATTTTTTTTAATTCTTTCAAAGCGTATAAGTGAGTTTAAAGTACAAGCTAATTATTTATAAAACAATATCGATTATCAGCTTAATGGTTATATTTTAATTAAAGATTATAAATATATTTTTTTGTAATTTACACGCGCGAAAGTAGAATAATACAGTACCGTAGCTACCCGCCCACATACACAACTCGTGCGAGTTTAAGCTTGTCAGTCGCTTCGAGTGAATATTTTATCTCCGGCTCTGTATCAAGCCTACTTTCGCGCTAAAAGTTACAAAAAAAAAGTATTTTTAATCTTTGATTAAAATATAACCATTGCACTAATTTTTGACATTTTTTGTGAGTAATTAGATTGTACCATAGACTCATTTTTAAGCTTTGAACAATTAAAAGAAATTATAAACAATGGAGATATCGTATATTTATTTTGCTGTTTCCTAACTTTTTTGCAAATGGTTGGAAAATTTTTTTAAAGCATTCATTTTCAAGACCTATGGAATACGCATTTTAAGTATTTTTTAAAATTAGAATATAATAAACAATTTCTAAGAAATGTTAATTTGCTTATAACAATTTTTTTAAACATTTAAAGATTATGCAAAAAAATGAAAAATTTATATTTTGTCGACAAAATATTAAATAGGCATCACACCTTTATAATCTTTCTAAGTTTGATCAATGTCTCATGATTATTTTGGTTGTTATTGCGACTGTAAATTGTTAATTAACAATTGAATTGTTGCTAAAATATTAGTTTCATTTTAACCGGCTTTTGAATTTATAATCTATACCAAGAAAGCTTTTATTTCACCAAGCTATATAATTATTGATAAATAATTACTGACCCAAAAAATTTATTTGAAAATTCGAGATTTTGTTGGGAAAACCCACATTTTCCGAGGAAAATTTTCGTCGGAGCAAATCGGGAAAAACATGCCTCTATGTAGAATTAAATTGTGGTGAATTTTTATTTGAGTATTTTTGGTGTAAAGTTAAAATCTTCGGAGTTATAGAGCAATAATTGAAAAAAATACGATTTGTCCGCGCCATTTTGTTTATAAAAAAAGTAGCACACTATCTGTGGACTTTGCATACCTATATTAATAATATATAGGATCTTATAATTCGATTAAAGCAATAAAATTGCTGGTAAATAACCTTTCTTTGTACTTTACTAATTAGACCAACGTATTATAACTACCTTTTTTTTCAAAATTTAAAGATTATGCAAAAAAAAGAAAAATTAATATTTTGTCGATAAAATATTAAACAAGCATCTCATCTTTATAATCTTTATAAGTTTGATCAATGTATCGTGATTATTTTGGTTATTATTGCGATCGTAAATTGTTAATTAACAATTGAATTGTTGCTAAAATATTCGTTTAATTTTCACCGGCTTCTGGAATTACAATCTATACCAAGAACTCTTTGATGTCACTAAGTTATTTAATTATTGATTAATAATTACTTACCTAAAACTTTATTTGAAAATTATAGTTTTTGTTAGGAAAACCCGCATTTTCCGAGGAAAATTTTCGTCGGAGCAAATCGTGAAAAACATATCTCTATGCAGAATTTAATTGCGGTGAATTTTTATTTGAGTATTTTTGTTGTAAAGTTAAAATCTTCGGAGTTATAGAGCAATAATTGAAAAAAATACGATTTGTCGGCGCCATTTTGTTTATAAAAAAAGTAGCACACTATCTGCGGACTTTGCATACCTATATTATTAATATATATCATCTTATAATTCGATTCCAGCAATAAAATTGCTGGTAAATAACTTTTCCATGAATTTTGCTAATTAGCCCAGAGTAATAGATAAATAGCAATAGATTCTGATCTATTAATGGCGCCCAAAAAATTAATAATTTCTTTTCTTTAGCTTAAATATTGTTGTATGAACTCACACCATAAAATCTCTTGATGATTAGAGCTACCGGAGCGTTAATAAATTATGTAGCACGAATTTTGTCAAGTTTATGTACATCACTATATTTATCTAATTTGTCGTGTTTCAAATCTTGGAACGCGTTTGTTGCTACCTGTTGATCGCTACTGTAGCCTCTTAAACTCTCATGCAAAAATCAGACTGCTATTTATCACCTGTCATAATTCCTGTCATTTGACATGTTCTACGTGTCGGACTTATAAAATGCCCAGTTGGCGATAAATGCCAGTCTGATTTTTGCATGAGAATTTAATGAAAGGGTAACAAATCAATTGGAAGTTCTGTTAGACAAAATACATGGGACGTTTTCGTAGTCTGACGTTCCAAATTTTTAACCTGTTCCACAATTAAAACTTCCATTGTTCCAGCCTTCCCGTACATCAAAGTTTGTCCGACGAGATACCTCTAAGCTATTAACAAATTTTCAGCTTGCTATTAATCAACTTTTTTTTGGTACGTGGGATCCAGGCCTATAAGTCAAACTCATGAATGTAGTTTTATAAGAACTGGTAGACTTCTTAATAAATGACAGTATGATAGTAGACATTACAGTTAAGCCTCCTCCCCCAGATAATGTTGACTTCCTCATAGCTTTTATGAGGTGTCGTGGCTTAATTATCAGAATAAGGATAAGCATAACTTTTAAATGGAAACTATACTGGATATTTTTATATGGAAACAAATACTAGGTAAATACCGCATTTCATATTTTTTACACCTGCACGATTAGAAGTTTCAACCTATAAACATAAAAATATTCATTTTAATTTTTATCATTTGTTAAAAAGATGGCACACCTTATTTTCTGAACAACAAAACTTAATTTTAATTATAGTAGGAGAGGAAAGCATGCTAAATGTGCAGTCACTCGAGCGTTATGGGCACCTATTGGGTTAACATTGATATGATCCAAGATATAATTGTGTGGAGAAAAGCAAGTAGGGAAGCCGACCCCGCATAGGGATAAGGCAAAGAGAATGATGATGAATTGGGTTGTGAAGAATAGGTCCTAAAACCAAAAAAAGGTAAGTTAAGTTTTCCATTTTAGTGGGGGCTTTCCATTTTTTAATTTAATTTTCCATTTCCAACAATCGTTCTTCCCGATTATAGCGCCATCTATCCATAATTCAAAAACATGTCTTGAATAAAAGTTACCTATTTTTACGCAAGGAATCCAAATCTGCAATAGAAAATGGGGGCTCCTCTTTAAAATTTTAAAGTAACCCCCCATTCCACCTCCGTAGGGGGTCGTGATGGGTGCCACTCGATAGATTTTTAAAATATTGAATACGTGTATTTATCAGTTTTTCGATCAGATGTTTCTGATTTCGCGAAATATCGCGGTGTATGTATTTAAAATTTTAAAAAATGAATAACCATTTTCAAAAATGAATAACCATTTTCAATTTCGTTGCAAAACGAAAATACAGCCGAACCATATTCCAGTCCAATCAGAGAGTGCTGCAAGCACCTCTACCGGTTTCGAAACTTATTAGTCTCTCATCAGGAGGCACATATGCTGCTCTCCCTGATCCAACCAAAACAAAACCCCAGCGTGCAGTCCCGAATTGCAACGAACGAAATGGCATAGATGCCCTAGCGGCAACTGCTAGCAAAAGACTAAGTTTTCACTCTAATGGCACACAACATATCCCACCAGAATGAAAACAATGGGAACCTTCTCTGGTTACACCTCCGAGGCTTCTACAATTTGCAAGCCATACGGATGCTGAGACTAAGGAAGATGAGGGAATTCTACAATTTACAATTCACGTCACATCTGCTCAGCGCGGTAAAGTTCCAACGAGTTCCAACTTAGTCTTTTTAAAATTTTAAATTTACCTACCACCCCTTTTTGTGGGGGTCGTGTTTGGTATCATTCGATAGATTTGAAAAATCACGTATTTTTTAGGTTTTCGATCTGACGTCCATTTCGCGAAATACCCCCTTTTTTCTTGTAAAACTCTGTGACTCACCCATTTCCTTACGCCCCGCTCAAATCATCAGATTTTAAGATTTTAGAAATATACAGTGTTTTGTATGAGTCAATTCGAGTTTTTCTAAGGATAGATTTTTTTTCGGCTCCCCTGTATTGAGAGGCAATATATGGTAGAGGTACATTTATAGGGTACAAGGTTTCTCCCCATATGATCATCTGACGCACTCGTGTGACTGCAAAAATTGGGCTTCCCTACCATTAGTTTTAATCAACTGAACTAAGGGGTACAATAAATGTTTGTTCGTAATTATAAAAAAATAAACAATTTTGTAAGATAATTTTAAATGTACTGTGGCAAGTAGTATCTTGTTTGAGAGATCGATACGATTAAAATTTTTTACTCCAATTTATTGATACGATGTCTTTGAACTTTTACGTATCTTTGAAAAAAATTGGAACAGTCTTTCGAATGAAGTTTACTTGCCATAATATTTATACTCCTATTTAAAAATTTGGTATAAAAGAGGCTCATCCGCCATTTTTTATAATATAATAAAGCGGTTCTCAATCTGTGGTGCATGTACCAGTGGTGGTACATATCATTATTTGCGGTGGTACACAAAGCACAAAAAAAATTAAAATAGTAGTATGTACTTAGTAACTCGTGATAATACAATTTAAAAATATAGGTGGTACCAAAAATAATAAAAAGAACTGTAGGTTGACTCAAAAATTTTGAGAACCGCTGATATAAAACATAAGTAGATATAATACATAAAATATATTAGGACAAGATTAGTATGTCAACATTATATGGGAGATTTCAATGCTCAGTCAGAACAGAAATGCTAAAAGTAGGATAATAATATCTGAGCGAATGTATTTTTTCTGGTTTTTCCAACTTTCATAATTGGGGTCGCTGATCACGAATATTATGACGGCGATGGTCTCCGAGGCACCTCGGAGGTATCCTGCCACCAGGCCTCGCCTCTTGAAGTTTTGTGGAATTTAATTTCAAAAGTTTAATTTAATTAAAAGTTCATTTAAGGTTCAAAACTACGGTATGCGGCAAAATAAACAGTACTGAAATTCGTATGCCTCAAATTTGTGTGTGTCATGTGCCGAAACGTATTGAGTGGTTTCTGAACGTTGCTATAACGTTTGTCAATATCATGTTAATGTTAGATACTTCAGGATGGTTTTCAGTTTTGCAGAAATTTTTTTTTATAATGGAGTACTATTTTCGGCCATACGGAAAAGGTCACGAAAATGGTCCAAGCTTAAAATCAACAGTGGTTTCAGCAGGACAAGATAAGCTGTCACACTACCAGAGAGTCTCTTCGAATAATGTGTGATCATTTTTGGAACTTCCACTCACCAGAACTAACGCCACCAGATGCGTACACATGGGGAGTGCTAAAGGGTTCATCGTTTGCCATTTCGGAATTAAGAACTAAAATTAAAGATTTTTTTTCGTGCCAGAGGCAGTGGCGTATCTAGAAATTTCTCTTGGGAGGGGAAATTTGCTTTAGGGGGGAACTTCCAATGAAAAACCAACCAAAAGACATAAAAACGATAAACTTAGATTACATAAAAGACATAAATAATAACTTATAGGTATTAAGTTCCCTTAATTTTTCTAACTAGCGTGTTTATTGGGTTGAATTTGTCTTTCTGTGGTTTAGGTTTCATGTGAGCTAATATATTTTTTTATTATTTTGGACCTTGTTAGGGTGGACATTTCCTCATCTTCCCTCCCCGTAGATCCGCCACTGGCCAGAGGGCATATTTAACATCTGTTTTATCGGGAACGTGCGTTGTCGTGAATGATGTTTGCAAGGCTATATCATGTATTATAGATATATAAATAATCATAAACATTTCAATATTCATTTCAATACTGTTTATTTTGCCGCATACTGTAAATATAAGAATGATAAAAAACTAAAATAACCGTACTAAAATAATCGTTTCATGTGATTTTATATTTAATTTTATTAAGTATTAAGTAGTACCTTCCGGTCAGATTCTTTTGACACAAAAATTCTTGCCATAAGCTGTGATACAAGGTAAATTATCCAGAAATATATGGCTCAAGGCATAGACCAGGACCGTGCGAAAATATGAGGTCCCTCTTCTTGCATGCCTTTTCCGCTTAATTCCGTCCCTTCATTTCTCCCTTCGCTTTAGCCCTTCCATCCCTCCAAATGCCGGCAGCACAGAACAATCCGGAACGCGCTCTGCGGTCGCCAGATTTTCTAATTACATCAAATGATATACCCGAAACTATTCGAAAGCGTTCAGCTTAGCTGTTTTGGGGTCTTTCCCATCCTTTATTTTATCCCTCTTGTCGGATGGAAGTTCAGATTTGTAGGTACAAATATTTTTTGTTAAATTTTGATAACTTACCGAGAGACATCATTTTCAAAAGCAGCTCTTACCTGAAAAAGATAATATAAACTTAAAAACACTGCTGATTGGGTAGTAAAAAATGCATTTTTTTTTAAAATAAATATACACCAGTGATACTCAACCAGCCCCCCGTTGGCCGCATGCGGCCCTCTAGAGTTTTTTATGCGGCCCGAAGGCTAACTAAAGGGCCCTGTAAACGATCAAATTATTTGTTAAATTTCACGTGTTTTTCAAATTATTTGATAGTGTGCCGATGTGTTTGAGGCGTGTTTGTGCATGAGGCAGACAATTCAATGACTTTAATTTTGAAATTATATTGACATTTTTAAGAACTCTGAATAAAAAGCAGGAATTGTTAACTTTTAATAATAAATTATTAAAGTTAGTGAACAAATAGTTATTTTAAAACTAATCAATACTTATTTACTACATTGCAACGACTCATTTAGTAATCACAAGAAAAATTCAGGTCCGGATTAACAAAAAAAAAATTAAAATAATTGTGACTTTGAAACAACACCCTGTATATTGAAATTTTCAAAATTCGTTAGCACATTTGAAAAGAGCATAAAAACTAAGTTTAATTGCTTGCTTCAATTTTTTGCGCAGACAATTTAATGACATTAATTTTGAAATTTTTGTTTTGAAAGATCGAGTATTGTAAAAGTCATTAAATTTTCTGCACAAAAAATAGAAGCGAACTATTAAAATTATTTTTTTGTGTTCTCAAAAGTGCAAACGGGTTTTGAATATTTCAATACACAGGATGTTGTTTTAAGGTCAATGTTTAATCAGGGCCTGGATTTTTCTTGTGATTAGTAGTTGGGTGGTTTGGGTTCTAAATGTGACATATGTGCACCAAATCTCAAAAAAATATACAAGGTTACCCTAAAGCGGTACCGCCCAAAATCCCGACAGCCAAAATCCCGACGGCCAAAACACCGACACGCCAGAATCCCGACATGCAACAATCCTCGCATAAGTAAAAATTCCGACTTTTGTTTAATACTTTTAATAAAAAATACTTTTGTTTAGTAACAAAAAATAAAAAACAGATGGCCATAAACAAAAAACAAGAAATAAATGTAATTATATGTTAAAAAGAAACTTATCAAACCTGTCGGGATTCTGGCCTGTAGGGATTTTGGCCTGTCGGGATTGTGGCTGTCGGGATTTTGGGGTAGACCCGTTCTAAAGTTATGGGTCCAGAAAAAATGGGCAAAATCGGTAAAACACCCTTTAACTCGGTTATAAAAATCGGTGGAGCATTAAATCCAGTATGTCTAGAACCGCCTCATTTACCTCTATTCACCATTTAAGTATTTCCGTTTCCCAATGAAACACACTGTATACTACTTCACCTTGATTGCGGCCTGCAAGCTGTTGCAATGGCTACTATGCTGCCCAGAAAAGAAAAAGGTTGAGTATCACTGGTATACATGATAATCAATTATTATTATTATTATATTGTCTAATCAAGAAATTTCACATATGTATATCTAGTATCTATAAATATACAATATGATGCAAAATAAATTCATTATTTCAGAAACATGACTTTTAAAAATAATTTTACAGTAGGTTTGTTCTAGCATCAGTTTCAAACGGTTTGAAACCATCAGCGAATAGTGGAACAGCGCGAGTAGAGGGGATAGCACTGGTGACTGTATTCTCTCACTGATCAACTGTTTGCTGACGGTTTCTAACTAGTTTGACTGTTTGCTAGAACAAACCTAATATGTACGTCAATTTTAATTTTTGAATGATCATCAAAATTGCTGTATATGTGTTGGACATTACGTCATCAGTATGGGCGTAATGACGCAATCCACGATTTTTTTAAATGTCGACGTCAGGGGACACCTCATTTGAAAGGTCTCATAATCGGCTTTGCAACGATGCATTGTTCGAATATTTATTTCTACAGGGTTAACCAAAAATATGTAGTGAGGTAAGTATGGTGCAAAAGTATGGAATAAAAATTCCTTATTTTAGAAAGAGATGGCTTTTAAAAAATCTTAAAACACGTCAATTTTAATGTTTGAATGGTCATTAATTGCTATAGGTATATGTGTTGGGCATTGTGTCATCAGTGTTGGCGTACTGACGTAATCAACAATATTGTTAAATAAAAACCTAGATCAGAGGTCTTCTAATCGGCTTTGCAACGAAAGAATTATTTGAATATTTATTTCTAGGTTAACCAAATCTGTTGCTTTATTATTGCAATTAACTTTTAAAAAATGTTCAATAAACTATAATAAAATTATGAGAAATATTGAAATTGACAACCTTCAGCCATGATGCAATGAGAACGGGGAGAGAGGGGCAGTAAATTCTTCCCTAACGGAATTTAGTTTAGAGAATGAGTATTTATTGTAATTCCATATTAATTAACTAAGTACATAATTTTGGTTAACCCTTTGGAAATAAATGGATATTCAAATAATATGTACATCGTTGCAAAGCTGATTAAGATATTTTGGAAATGATGTGCCCCGTGACTTCGGTTTGTATTATAAAAAATCGTGGATTCCGCCAACATTGATGACGTAAGACCGGCGGGCGCCCACTTATACGGAACGGACCGCGACGATCGGCAATTTAATATACAGAGTGAGTTTTATGTATGGAAACGCTCAATTATCTCGGAAACGGCTTGGTCGATTGTTATAGATTTTGGTGGATGAGGGTTTTCTAATACGGCCGATATAAGAGTGGTAATTACATTGTTGTCAGATCTTTCGTTTTTCTGGAAATCTAATGAACTTTCTTATTTCAAATAGAACACTCTGTATCTTTTTAGCGTCCTTAAGACTCCTGAAGTCCTTAAGAAATACTAATTATTTTTCATGTGATATTCCCTATACCCAAATGCCATAATTTCAGAGTTATTGCTACATTAGTTTTCAAAAAAATTTTAAACAAATTATAAAATTCAATTTTTTCGGCTCGCGTAGACATTATTTTAGGTTGCTTGGATTATTGTGAACAAAAAAGGAATTTTGTAATTTTTCTCTAAAGTTAATCGTTTCCGAATTATAAACAATTTAAAACTGAAAAAAATCGAATAATGACGATTTTCAAGGTTCAAAAACACAAATAAAAAATATTTTTGAAACTACGAAAAACCTAAATTCAAGTTAAAGCCTTATTTTATCAGCATCAGATAAGTATTTTGAGCGTGTTTCATTTTAAAACATTGTTTTTTAGTTGTTAATGCAACCCGATCGCCCAACCTCTCATATGCGCTTCATTATCAATTAAAAAACAATATTTTAGAATAAAACGTTCCAACAATTCTTATGGTGAGCAGATAGAAGAAAGTTTGAGCTCGAATTCAGGTACTTCGTAATTTCAAAAATTATATTTTTTACTTTTTAAACATTGATAATCGTCATTTTTCGTTTTTTTTTTTAGTTTTAAATTGCTTATAACTCAAAAACGATTAACTTTAGAGAAAAAGTACAAAAGACCTTTTTTGTTCGCAATGATCCAAAGAACCTAAAATAAAGTCTACCCGGGCCGAAAAAATTGATTTTTATATGTTTAGTTTTTTTTAAATAAATGTAGCAATAACTCCGAAATTATGTCATTTAGATATAGGGAATGTAACATGAAAAATAATCAGATTTTCTTAAAGACTTTAAAACGTAAAAAATATACAGGGTGTTTCATTTGAAATAAGAAAGTTCATTAGATTTTTAGAAAAACGGAAGATCTGACAACAATGTAATTATCACTATAATATCGACCGTATTAGAAAACAATTACCCAGCAAAATCCATAACAATCGTTCAAGCCCTTTTCGAGATAATTGAGGGTTTCCATACATAAAACTCACTCTGTATTTGCGTGTATTCAAATGGCTCAGCGCGATGTGCTACGATTCCGTAAAGGAGGCGCTGAGCCATTTGAATACACGAAAATATTAAAATGCCGATCTTCGTGGTCCGTTCCCTTTATTTTGTAAAGTCCGTAACGGGCTGTTCCGTATAAGTGGGCGCCGCGCGCCGGCCTGTAATGCCCAACACATAAATATAGCAATTAATGGCCATTCAAAAATTAAAATTTAGTGTTTTATACATTTAGTGGAGTCACTGAAGGTGGATATGAGCTATTACCTCCGATTTCGTTGAACCTCCATCGATTTGCATGAAAATTGGTGAGTGGTTAGAGGATATCTCAAGGAACAAAGGTGACATAGTGCCAACTTGCGCTTTTACCCTGGGGGTGGATGCCACCCCTTCTCGGGGGTGAAAATTATTTCATTAAAAATAACCCCATAATTCGATAAAGGGACCAATTTCAAGCAAAATTTGTTATATAAAGTTATTAAAATAAATCAAAACTTTTTGAGTTATTAAAGATAAAAGATTTTAATTTTTCTTGAGAAAAATGCATGTTTTTAACCAATTTTTCATCAATAACTCAAAAAGCATAAGTTTTTACAAAAAAGTTATTATTATCATTATCAAAATTGAAGCTAATAAAAAATGAAATAAACCCCTTACTACAAAAACCTTTTAATGTTAACTAAAAGTGAGTTATAGGTAATTGAATGTATATTTTTTTCGGCGAGTAAAAAACTCTAAGTATTCAAGCTGAAATAACGGGAAACTGATTCATTGTATAACATAAACTTATTAAAAGTTTGTCAAAGTACTTAAAAATATCTATTAAATGAGCCCCCGAACATGTTGATAGCTTAAAATTTATGCTCCAAAATTTTTTCAAAATTTATCTTTTAAAAATTTTTTCAAAAAATGTTATTGTTTTTTTTTTATTAATCCGTTCGTGTTTACGATATCAGGTTCATCTAAAAACTGTTTGAAAGTTAATTCCAAGTGCTATTTGAGCACGTTGAACCTAATCTTTTGAGCCCCTTAACGTTTTTAAAAATAAAAGGTTAAATGACCCCGGTTGCATGGTTCCCACAGCAAAATTTACGATTTAAACGTTTCTATCTCGGTTTTTTTATCCTTTAGAAATAGTAAAACAGGTAAAATATTTGGCACAGAAAAAACTAAAATTGGGTTATATATAATTTTTTACGTATATTGAGTATTTTAGGAGTTATTATCAAAAGAATATCAGAATTACAATAATTTTAAAAATTATGATTTTTTTAAATTATATCCTTTTTTCAAAAATATGCATTCTAAACCGGTCAAAATTATCGAAAACATTACGTATGCTAATATAAAGAAGTTTTTGTAAGGACTACTATAAATTTAAATTTTTGTGGAAATGGCGTATGTTTTATTTTTCACTTTTTCCTAAAAAATTCGAAACGGTTCTTTTATTTTCATTATAACTTGCTTAATATTGACGCTATTGCATTGTTCTGAAGCTCATTTGATAGGTATTCCGAAGTACTTTGGCAAATGTTTAGCAGGAATATTGTATACATTGCATCGTTTTCCCGTTATTTAAGCTTGAGTGCTTAGATTTGAGTACCCGTCGAAAAAAATACACATTCAATTGCCTTTAACTCACTCTGAACTAACATTAGTTTAGTTCTTTATGTGAGGAATGTATTAAATTTTTTATTATCTTCAATTTCAGTAATAATAACTTTTTTATAAAAGCTTATAGTTTTTGATTTATACGTGAATGGCCGATTTAATACATGCATTTTTTTACGAAAAAATAAATTGGTCTTTAATAACTCAAAAAGTGTTGATTTATTTTAATAACTTTATATAACAAATTTTGCTTATAATTTGTCCCTCTACCGACTTATGGTATTATTTTTAATAAAATAATTTTTACCCCCGAGAAGGGGTGGCATCCACCCCCGCGGTAAAAGCCCAAGTTGGCATCATGCCACCTTTGTTCCTTGAGGTATCCTCTAATTATTCACCAATTTTCATGAAAATCGATGGAGGTTCAACGAAATCGGAGGTGAAAACCTTCAGTGACTGCACTAATTTGTTTTAAGTCGTCTGTTTTTGTATGATTACAAAATGAATATATTCCATACTTTTATATATTTTATTTATGTATCTAATTTTTCTTTTATATATTTAAAAACATTCAGGAAAAAAACGGAAAACGATTGAAGAAATTAAAAAAATGATAGCACAAGACAGAACAGAATGAAAGAAATGGGTGAATATGTAGCATAACTAAACCCAAATCCTACACCTAAATGGTTAAAAGGAAGAGCAGAACGAAAGAAAGAAATAAATCTATATTACACTTGAGCCCAGGGTTCTTTACCCGTGCGTCATTAATAGGGCTTTTCATCGATTGTCATTTGTTTCGAGTTTCTGTCATGTGTCATATAATATTAATATATCTACGTCTTACGTCTGTGGTTTGTATCATTGGTATATATACCAATAACGTATGACGTAGATATATTAATATTATGTGACACATGACAGAAGCTCGAAACCAATGAATGTGCATGAAAAGCCCTATACCCGGCGAGATAAAACACATACTTTTTATCTAGCATTATTCACTTCCACGCATGAAACCAAAGACAAACCAGCTACCGCCTGTTATTAAGTAAAAACATATGTTATTTTTATGAACGCTCTCTGTACTGGTGTCTGACACCGGTGTCCGCCACCGGTGTTCAACCTATAATAATGAAGAGAGATAGATACAAAAAAAGAGGCGTAGGAATGTTTTCAGATTTTTTGTGACGTTTCTGGTTTGTTTACTTTTGTGGCTGTCAGTCTATTGAATTTTTTGCTGTTTTTTTATCGAATTTTTGCATTTTGAAGTTTTTTATATTACACAAACAGTTTTTTTCACAACTAATTTTATATTGGAGTTTGAAATTTTATGGTAAGTATTTTATTTTATTAAGCAAGTTTTGTTAAGTGACAGTTAAGGAACAAGAATATAAGGTTGTGTTAAGGTTCCGCCAAAGTGAATGAAATGACAAAAAGAAAATACGTTATTGAATTACTTTGTAAATTGTCTATTTATTTATTAATCACTAATGATATTAAAATAATTTGTTAAGCTACTTCAAATGTAGCTGTAATTCTGCACCAAAATTTTAAAGCAAAACTTACATTTGACATTTTATTTATTTGATAACGTTAAATTTTAACCCGTGATCGGAGCAGTAGCTACTTACTGTCACTTGCTGTTGCGTTTAGTAAATTTCCGACTTATTTCGTATGCTGTAAATGATGACGCACGGGTAAAAAATCCTGGACTCAAATGTATGCAGATTAATGAAACTCAGTGTCCGCTTCATCTCTAATAAACGTTACACCTTTGATTTTTATAAACTTATTTGACATTATACATATTATTGTATGAAACAAACATGACATTCCGATAATATGCTACATACAAACATACATTTTACAATTTACAAACAATACATATATCTAAAATATAAACACAATTACGATGAGTTATAAAACTTATTTATAAATAAGGTCCAGTGGATTTTTACATTTTAGTCTGTGATTTTGTTGACTATTATCAGTAGTAATTGCACAAGAGCTCTAAAATTTTATATTAATTTTAGAGATCGAGTGCAATTTGTTGCGATTATTTCATGAATAAAACTGTTCAAAACCAAAATTTTATTGTAATTTATTTATGTAAGTACAAATTAGTACAATTAAACACACAGTTGTTATAAATATTTTACGGTTGAAAGTCATCTTTTATAATTTTTAAAACATTAATTGTCATTAATGTCACTGAATGTATTTTTTCGTAGCAACGAAGGGCATCTGACGTAATATACTTGACGACGGGAAATTATCAAAAATTATCAATTTAATTTAGATTTCTGTAGCTTTCTATTGGTCAGAATCTCCTATGAATGAAATAATCAAGCAAGTTTATTGTCAGGGCATTTGGATGGCTTTCTAGGCGTTTTATGTACCGAACACTGTACTGAACTATCACTTCACTGATCGTAGGTACTTCTAGATCACAATAAATGTCTATGTTTGAGACGAACCATGGGGCGTCTGCTATAGAGCGTAACACTTTGGATTGTAATCTTTCCATTATGGATATGTTGGATTTTGCTGCTGTACCCCATAGCTGGATCCCATAGGTCCAGACCGGTTTGAGTATTTTATTGTATGCCAACAGTTTATTACGTATAGACAACTTCGATGTTCTCCCCAGTATCCAATAATGTTTACGAAATTTTAAATATATGTTTAATATATATTTTCCATATATTTATATGTTCTCCATGTCAAAGTTCTGTCCAGGTGCATACCAAGGTATTTAACGCTTTCAGCTTGTGGAATTGCTTTGTTATTTATTTAGGCCATATTTTGCGACATTTTTCGACATGTCGTTAGATAGTTAGAACAGTTAGCCACCGACACATAAAGAGAACCGAAAAGTAGAGCCTCGCACAACTGATCATCCAGGGGAAGCTTGAAGCAAAACGGGGTCCAAGTAGGCTAAAGATTTCATGGCTTAAAAATATCAGAGACTGGACCGCCAGCCTCATTTATCTTCTTTGTTTAGAGCAGCATTGGACAGAGACAGCTTTGCCAGTGTAGTCGTTAAACCTCCACTAAAGTAGGTAGCACCTCAAGAAGGAGAATATCGTTACGATGGTACAAAATACTTAATTTAATATTATAGTTGAGAACACTCAGTTAGTTGCACGTATATAGAATAAGGAAATTTTCCTTATGAAAATACAATAATTATTGTTTTTTTTTCATTTACGGAATGTTATACATCGCATATCTCATAAATGTCATCAAGATGGTGTATGTATAGACTAATAATGAATTTATATACCACTCTATACAATGATAACCAAGTATCGCAGTCGTTTTGGATTCATAAATTATTACACCACGCAAATCCACTGTAGTTTGTCCATAGGAATAAAAAGTACCATTTCAAATGACTAGATATTTCCGGTGTAAATCATAACGGCGATGCCGTATCGCACTAGCCATAAATCCATCTAGCTAATAACGATTCCACGGATATTTTAATGTATACAAACAAATAAAAATTGATTTACAATCTATCATCAGCCATATTTTACAAATTATCGTCTACAGTAGGGGTTCGTTGGAATTGAAAACAGTTGAATAACGGTGACGCTCCAAATTATCCGAATAATTAATTTGAGGTTAGGTGTAATTGGTTATTGGATATTGGTTATACGCCTGTTTACATTGTTTCTATTATCGAAACAGTGATAACATAGTAGGCAAGTTTTTATTCAATTTTTTTGGAGTGTAGGTCAAGATGAAGAATGATAAAATACTGAATTAGATATCTTGGCACAAATTCAAGAGATACTGACAAAGAGGGTAGCAACCATTATTGTACATGTTTCTACACTAAAGCAGGTGTGAACCTAAAATAGAGATATTGGACCCTGTGTCCAGTAAAGCTAAACAAGAATGAAAGATGGATATTTCAAGGTACGGACGATTATCCTTGTTTTTACGAACTAACAATGAATTTATGTCAACATCAATAAGAGAAGATAAGGGATTACTTGGAGAAACTACAGAAGAATCACAATGTACATGATCAACTAACGTTGTCCTCTTTTCGGGTGGTATTTGCCGTTCTGTGGTCTTTTGTCTTTCGGTGGAGGGTGAGATGTTTGACTGGTTGAGGCCTCTGACTGGGACTCCTCTCGAGAAACTGGTTTCTGGGTCTTGAGGATTTTCGATAGTATTCCCTGTATTTTGATGAGGAGCGGTTGCCAGGGACCATCTACCCCTTTTTTCGTTTCCCGAACAGAATTCACACTCAAATGTCACACTCATAACAGAACAGAACTCTAGGTTCAGTACATTCATTATACCTTTTACAAAGGATTTTTTTCCAATTTTTGCTATTGATGGTATACAGCCAACTACAGGAAAATTTTTCTTTTCCATGTTACCATGACAATAATAATTAATGGTCTTGCAGTTTTTCCCACGTAGAAATTGTCGCATTCACAAGATATTTCGTAGATGCAGTTCTTCGATCTTTCTTGTGTGTTGTTGGGCTTGGTTTTGGACAGGATGGATCTCAGAGTGTTGGTTATCTTGAACGTTATTGCAATCACATGTGATTTTGTACATACTTGTTTCATATCCTTTTCAATCTTTCTGACAAGACCTTTAGGAGTTTTTACTCCGATGTGAGTTTTATTAACTATATGATAAACAGCCAACACCCGGTAACTATCCCGGTTTAAATTTGTATTTTGTTATTATATCATATGACAAAGAAATGCACATTTAGAAACTACTGCACAAGATTTTATTGACAAACCTAAAAAAAATCATCATGCAGATGTTTTCTGATTTATAATAGTTATTTATGAAACAGTTCGTGAAGTATGCTTTTTGCGAACGCACGCAATGTTTAGAGCACGAGCGACAACGGAGCGAGTGCTATACATCGCGTAAGTTCGCAAAAAGTACTTCACGAACAGTTTCATACAATATTTTATCTATGATGAACAAATAAAAAAACTGTAACCCTTCGTCACTGGAATTTATTTCTATTCTACAATTTTTAGAACTTTGACATTTAAAAATTCTAACTTCTTTCAAAACACAAAACTGTCAAAAGTTTTGTCGTAATTTATTGCTCATTACGTCATCACCATGACAACGCGAAAGTTAAGGATATTTGATTGAATATGAAAGTGTGTCAAAAACAGTGCGAAAAAGTAAGTCCCATTTAAAATACATTGTTACTTCACGCACACTTTAAACACTTCACGCACTGCTATCTATAATGACAGTTTTCACAAACTAAAAACTTATACATAATATGACATAGAGTAGATAAACGTATTTTAAAACCGGTATGGCTATATGAAGCACAAATATGGGTACATAACAGCAAGTAACTCTAAGCGCCGGACTCCACTTGCGATTTGTAGTCGCGCGATTGTTTTGTCGCGAAGATTGAACACATTGTTTCAAATACGAGTCAATCCATTTGCGAATAAATAATCGTGGATTGACTTGTATTTGAAAAAATGTATTCAATCTTCGCGACAAAATAATCGCGCAACTAGAAAATCGCAAGTGGGGTCCGGCGCTAACATTCAAAAACTTCAACGATTCCAATCAAAAGTATTGCGCCAGATCTGCAATGCCCCATGGTATGTTACGAATCACAGATTACACCACAATCTGCAGCTACCAACTGTTTTGGCCGGCCGCACATTGAAACGTAGGCGACGCAGAGTAGGAGAGGACATAACAGGTTTCTGTTTTTCGTACAATTAAACTATCCCGCGCGAATTGGAACGCAGTGTAGGGTAGCACAGAACTGTGTTTCAGTAAACCTGCTAGCGCAGTCTTCTGGACACAGTTTCCTGTGCCACGTGCAGAGCAGTTATTTGTTTCTGGTAAAATTTTGTGTGGTTATATTCGAAATCTATGAACAAATAATTGAATTGGTGACAAGCGTAATTCTTTACTATGCTACTATATTATGTACTTCATCAAATTATTTTCTGCTTAACAGAAAATAATTTTAAAAAACAGGCTCAAAGCTCGCAGCTCCTTCTCATATAGTTGCTTTTCCAAAATGATTTTTTCCTCTTTGATATGTTGTATAATAAAATTGTTTCTTCAAATTCTGCGTCCGACTCCGACATGGATCCGTCCAGAAACACAGCCATAATTAAAATAAAAAAAGTGATGTTCCAATAATATATTTGCTATTCGCACTTCAAAACTTTCGAGATACTGCTTTCAAATATGCGATCACACTGCGTGGCACGTATATTTTCTGACCTGCTCTGCACTGTGTCGCCTGTGTCACCTGCGTCCCAATGTGCGGCTTACTTTGTGAAGCAATATCTGCTGTAAACTCTACATATAAGACCTATCTTGTCATCCAAAGTCGCTCGTCACGGACCTGCTCAATATTTCACATGAAAGAAGATTAAAAAGACTTGGCCTTTTGGACCTCTAGTATATCTCGAAAAACAGAGGGTAATGTCATTGTGAATGCCATGTGAAATAATCAAGTGTTTCAGATTCAGTGATTTTGAAACTTTTTTCGTAATTTTATTTTTTTACTTTTTAGACTTTTAATATCCATATTTATTGCCTGAGCTGTCTACTGTACTAAATCTTATCTAAACTTACATGCATAGAAATTGGCCCACTTAAAAATTTGGTCATTTTGATGTCTCGTATTTCCTAAACCTGTTGGCCGATTTAAGTGATTTTTTAAATATGTTATAGCCTGATTCTTGAACACTATCTCTGTAATAATATTGTTGTTATTGTTGTTAAACAAGTAAATTTTTATTGTATACCGGGTGTACGAATCAAACTGTGTTTTTTTCTCAAAGTTCGCATCACCCTGTGGAATATTCTAGCATATATAAAATACTGAAATTAAAACCACAATACAGCTTCAGGTTTTCTTTATACATATTCTGTTTTTTGATTCATTCGGTTATGTTTGATAATAAAAAAGTTAGGTATTTTAACAACCAGATATGTTCTTCATCAATACACGGTGTTTCTAAATAAGTGCGACAAACTTTACGGGGCAATTCTGCATGGAAAAAAACGAAAATTTGCTTTATAACGTATGTTTGTAAATGTCTCGTTTCCGAAATACGGGATGTTGGATTTTTTCTTACAAACTGGCGATTTATTTACTGCTCTAAAACCAGTTGAGATATACAAATGAAATTTGGTAGGTTTAAAGAAATAGTTATTGCCGATTTTTTGACATAAAATTAAGAATTTTATATTCACCAAATTTCATTTACATATCACAACCGGTTTTAAAACAATAAATAAATCGTCAGTTACAAAAAACATCAAAAATTACCAAATTTTTAAGTGGTGCGATTTCTACGCAAGTAAGTTTATTTATGTAATTGTCATGTTATATTTTAAAATTATAATTTTATAATGTCTTAGAGCCGTTTTACATGACCGAGATTTACTTCGAAAAGTATTTCAAGAATAATAACGAAAATTTATGTAGCAAAATTATACAATTTTTCCACTGTTCCTTGTTTTACACCTACAGTTAAATCGTAACATAATTGTTGTGAAACGCATGCGTAGTGTGGAATGTGACTGACATTAAGTAGAATTTTGTTATAAATAAAAGGCCACTGATGAAAGGAAACTAAGTTAGTTGTAACATAAGAAAAGAAGAAATGTGAAATGACATTTTAAAGTTATAAGTTACAACTTTAATTTGTTTATTTTTTACTTTAATAATATATTTGGACAGAGAACTAGAGAGATAAATTCTTGTGCAAAAATAATAATTTGAAGCTTATACAGCAAAGATACTTCACTGAATAAACAAATCAGCACGTGTTGTAATTATAAAGGTTATGTTATCGTAAACACCACCGCGTTATTTAACGTTCTGCGCAGAAACTCGCGCAGTTTACTCTGAAAACTTTCTAGAATATAGAACGGGTTCTAAATTTTTATATTGAGAATTATCATGGGAAATTTCAGAGTAAATCTTGTGTTTTACATCTAATATTTTTATTAGATAATTTTTCATGGTAGTTATCAGCGTCAGTTTCGAAGTAAATCTCGGTCATGTAAAACGGCTCTTACTGGGTTTTCGCCACTGGGTGGCTTCCCACTAAGTTAGTGTACAATAATTATACATTGGCTTATTGTTTGGGATGGGACAGATTGCAATAAACATTGGATGTTACAAAAAAAATGCAGATGTTACATAGTAATTTAAATAGGGTGCTCTGCAACTATTTTTCTAAAACATCTTATTTGAGTGGATATAGCCTTAGATCGTTTACTGAGAAACCGATTTACTTCTAAATAAACTCGAAATATTGTTTCATGTACATTAAAACATCATGTACGTCAAACAGTAACCTGCATGTGAGTATCTGTCCCGACCTTGACCCATATCGCACATATCCAATCTTTTACCATTGTGGAATAGGGTGAGCAGGGCAATTTTCTTAATTTCTTCCTCCATCTAGGACCCTTAGAGCAATTAATAAAGGTATCATCACTTCGTTTGGGCGAAATTAAAATAAACAGCACGCCATCTGTCTCAATTTTGATAATTAAAAAAACACAGGCCCGGCCGTCGACATGGCGGGCTCTTCGGTTCTCTTTGGGCTGTTAATTTCAATTAATTTTAACGAAAATGAGATGAAAGAAGCACGAGCGGGGCGTTGTGCTTTTATAACGTTGAAACACGCCTAACTAATGAAGTAACTACATATTAAAGTACGATGTAGATGTAGTAATTGATTGGAAAATATTGATTAGTATACATAAATGAGGGGTATAGAATCACAACTCGCTTTCTCCAAAACTTTCGTTTGTCACAAATCGCTAAAAACTTGTAAAAGACAAGCCATTACAGTTATCAAACGGATTTTAGTTTCATATTATAGAATTTAACCATAAAAATTGATATTACATAATGAGTGAAATCCAACTTTCGTCAATAATTAAATAATTGGAATTTTTGTTTGGAGAAAGCGAGTTTTGAAGCAAACTTTTAGAGAAAGCAAGTTTTGAAACAATTCCCTTTTTTGAGATGGAATTTTACAATTTTTGTTTTTTGCTGATTTTAATGGAATAAAAGTAATTAGCTTGATAGTGGAACAACAGATCTTATCGGTTCCAATGACGGTATAGTTCTTGGAAGCTCATGCCTAAAATCCGTAATTTCCTCAACTTACAAGTTTTTTTTTCTTCTTAGTTTTTGCCCATTCATTTTGCATCGTTGTTCTTTTTACCAGGTCCTACAGAAGTCACTTATAAAATCCATTACGAATAGAAGAAAAATATTAGTGTAATACTACTTATTTTAAAAGAAAAAACTATGCAAATAGTACTAAAAGTTAATAGCTCATAAAACTAGTAAACAAACACTGACGTTGCATTAGACAAATTAATTAAATCCGTGTGGGTCCCTCCACTCACTTTACACACCTCCTATTGGTTGGTTGGAGAGAGAGAGGGGTTTCACGCAGAACTGTCATAGGAGAAAGACGGGTTTAATTCGAAAGTCTACTTTCACCATTGAATTTATATTGGATAAAGCTAATTTTGAAACAAACTAGGTCTGGATTCATGTAGGGTTCAACAAACAGATTCAGAAAATATAAACAACTCAATTTTGGCCATGGATGGAGAAAGCGAATTTTGATTATATACCCTTGAAATATACTGATTGCAAAAAAACACTTTGTATCCGGTTATTTATTTGAATCAAAAATATTTCTTTGTAAGTCTTATCTGAAACTATGTATGTACTAAATTTTTTACCTCACTATCTTTTCTTTAAGAGTGTAGGCGCAAATATTTTACGGCTGTCCCTACTTTTTCTGTCTTTACACGGTAAATTACGTGTAGTAAAATTCTTACTGGTATGGATATGTAAACATTACTTGACAATGTCATCATTAACTTTAAAGAGATGGCTTTGGAATGTTCTTGGATAACTGTTACTTGTATAATTGCATTATTAATTCAGTTAATTAATATGATAATTTTTTCACTAACTGTGCATTCAGTGATTGTAATAATTTATATACTGTACAACAAAAACTAACACTCAATCTAGAAAAGAGGAAAAGTGATAAAGTGATTTTTTAATAATATATTGTTACTATGGAACGCTTACAATTTTGAACATCTTTAACAACAAAATACTTGGATCGCAGAATATATCCTGGTGTATTCTCTGCTTTGATCTTCCATAAATAATAAACAATAAATAACTTTTTATTAAGTTCAAGTCTTAAATCAATTAGTTATCAAATACACTATCAATATTATTTAATCAACAACTCGAAATATTCTTTATGCCATGTCAAATATTTAAAATTGTCATTGTCTTGTCACTATATTACTATATTCTATTCGACTCAGTGCGTTGTATGACAAAGATAGCAAATGTTAGAATGTTAGAAAGTTTTTAGAGAAAAATCACAAGAGACCTTTTTTGCTCAGAATGACCCAAAGAATCTAAAGAAATAATTGTCCGAAGTGAATTTTGAATTTGTTTAAAAAAAATTGATTAAACAATTTTCCGACCACTGTACCTCCTGTCACTTTGTGAATTTGTTATAAGGACCTCTTTTTGAGTAAGTTTCTACAAAAAACGAATCGGAATACTTTACCTAACGGGGGCGAGCATACAGCCTAGACTAACCGTAAATATCAATTTACTTCTCATTAGGTATAAATTTAGAAAAATGACAAAAATAGAAACAGATTTAGAAAAACTGAATATTTGCATTCGCATGCGCATTCGCGAATGTCGGTAGCAGATATTTGTATTCGCGAATGTTCAAAAAATGACAATCGTTACATCACTATCTAAGAATTGGTATAAGCTGCTTAATTTGTATTCCGACTATAAAGTGATCTGTATCTGCATCTGTCATTTTTGACGAGGATATGATCGATTTGGTTTACGGTTTTCCCATCTGGCGATCTCCATGTTCCTTGGCTATTTCTATTCTTGGTTCTTGGTTTATTCATAATAATCATATTTCTTTCTGTGGCGAAATCTACACTGAGCGGCACCAAAATGGCCACCCCACAAAATGGGTAATTTTTGATATCGTGAATTTTCTAAATCTGTTGTCTGATTTAAGTGATTTTTTTAACATTTTATAGCCTTATTCTTTAGAAATGTCGCTGTAATAAAATTATTGCTAGACAGGTCAATGATCATTGTATACCGGGTGTACCAATCAAATTGTGTTTTATTCTCAAAGTTCACCACACCCTGTGTAATATTCTAGCATTTATAAAATATTGAAATTAAAACCCAACTATAGCCGCAGGTTTTCTTAACATTCTGTTTTTTGATTCGTTCCCTTATGTTGGATAATAAAAAAGTTAGGTACTTTAACAACTAGCCATGTTCTTCATTAATACAGGGTGTTTCTAAATAAGTGCGACAAACTTTAAGGGGCTAATCTGCATAAAAAATAATGGCCGTTTGATTTATAAACACATGTCGGCAAATGCTTCGTTTCCGAGATACTGGATGTTGAATTATTTTCTTACAAACTGACGATTTATTTATTGCTCTAAAACCGGTTAAAATATGTAAATGAAATTTTGTAGGTTTTAAGAAACAGTTATTGCACATTTTTTGACATGCAATTAAGGATTTTATATTCTCCATTGGCGCGCATACGGGTAATATGACGGGTAATATTACCCGCATGCACGCCAATGGTGAGTATAAAATTCTTAGTTGTATGTCAAAAAATGTGCAATAACTGTATCTTAAAACCTACCAAATTTCATTTTCATATCTCAACCGGTTTTAGAGCAATAAATAAATCGTCAGTTTGTAAGAAAATAATTCAACATCCAGTATCTCGGAAACGAAGCATTTGCCGACATGTGTTTATAAAAGCAAACTGCCATTATTTTTTATGCAGATTTGCCCCTTAAAGTTTGTCGCACTTATTTAGAAACACCCTGTATTAATGAAGAACATTGCTAGTTGTTAAAGTACCTAACTTTTTTATTATCCAACATAAGCGAATGAATCAAAAACAGAATGTTAAGAAAACCTGCGGCTATAGTTGGGTTTTAATTTCAATATTTTATAAATGCTAGAATATTACACAGGGTGTGGTGAACTTTGAGAATAAGACACAGTTTGATTGGTACACCCGGTATACAATGATCATTTACCTGTCTAGCAATAATTTTATTACAGCGATATTGTTAAAGAATAAGGCTATAAAATGTTAAAAAAATCACTTAAATCGGACAACAGATTTAGAAAATTCACATCAAAAATTACCCATTTTGTGGGGTGGCCATTTTTTGGGCGCTCAGTGTATTAAGAACTGTCCATTTTGGGTCGTTACTTAAACACTATGAAGATATTAGTTATAAAAAAATATATTTAAGTACGCCAATGGAAACAGCTAAGGCAAAAGAATGAAAGAAAACTTTCCAAGAGCACGACCTCGATCTTCGTATGCCTAACAGGCACCAAGGGAATTATTTCATTTATTTTCATATACCTGTTACAAAAACAAAAGGTTATTATTTTTTGAGATGTGATGATTCAGCAAAAACAACAGGTTGTTTCTCCGGTAATTGCTGTATCGATTTATGTTCCATCTAAATTTTTTATTAAGCAAACTGTTATAGCAATGTTAATTATCTCTCCTGGAGTCATGAACCCCAGCGAAATTAGTATACCTACATAAAAAGCGTTGTGGAGACTTAATGGATATTTATTAACAAAATATTTCAAACATTTTCTTAATTGTCGAAAATATTGATCAAATCTTTATTAATTATGCAAGAATAATCTAACTAATTGTTACTTCACCTCTAATTTCTAGAAATTATTGGAAGGTACTTTTATTATTCTTCTTATACTAAACCTTTACTCAATAAGGTTATAGTCGGTTCGCTAGAGATTTTATAGTAAGTAATTTTGCTAATTTGGTAAAATTGGCAAAAAATAATAATTACTAAATAGTTAATAATTACTAACTAGTTAGTAATTTTGCCAATTTTGGGAAAATTACCTCTACCATATATTGGCTCTTAATGCAGGGGAATTCGTTAAGGGGGGGGGCAAAAAAATCTATCCTTAGAAAAACTCGAAACCGTCAGATTAAGATAAGGTGAGTTAAGTACATGCAAAACAGTGTATATTTCAAAAATCTGTCGATTTGAGCGGGGCGTAAGGAAATGGGGTCGTCCCAAAATTTCACAAGAAAAAAGAGAATATTTCGCGAAATGAATGACATCAAAAAATTAAAGAATACGTGCCTAACATTTTTTAAAAATCTATCGAATGATACCAAACATGACTTCCCACGGAGAGGAGTGGAGGGTAAATTTTAAATTGTAAATACGAATTCCGCGATATTTCGCGAAATGAATATCAGATCAAAAAACTGATAAATACACTTATTCAATATTTTTGAAAAATCTATCGAATGGCACCAAACACGACCCCCCACGGAGGTGGGGTGGGGGGTTACTTTAAAATCTTAAATGGGAGCCCCCATTTTTTATGGCAGATTTGGATTCCTTACCTAAAAATAAGCAACTTTCATTTGAGACATTTTTTCGGATTATGGATAGATGGCGCTATAATAAAAAAAAACGACTGTTGGAAATGGAAAATTAAATTAAAAATGGAAAGTCCCCACTAAAATGGAAAACTTTACTTAACTTTTTTTGGTTTTAGGGCCTACTCTTCACAACCTAATAGGTCCCCAAAACGCTCGACTGACTGCACATTTAGCATACTTTGCTCCCCTACCATGCTTAATTTTTTGGCAACGGAATGAGTATATTTAAAGCATGCTATGATAACAATAGCAGTGTTTTCGATTTTGACAGGAATATAATTGTTGCCTATACGCTCTGAGCTTCGCTGGTGTCGCTCCTAGCGGATGAGTAATGCAACTTTCACCGGTAATTTTTAAATTTATTATTTAATTGTTATCGCTTAATATTTACAACGCAAAAAAGTAATTAAATTGTAATCGATTTTTTAAAGATTTTGCTAATCACTTTGACGCTCTATTATTATTAATTAAATTAAATTATTTTGGAATTGAAAAAATACAACAAAACATAGAGTAAGAAAACAATATATTAGGTGAATATTGATAGAAATTTTGATGGTAATCAAATTATGTAAATAAAAGTATTACATACTATGTATTTTGGTAGGTTCAAATAGGTAGGTACCTATGATACTTTTAAAAACTATTTAAATGTCACTACAATTATAAACTTTTTTGTTTCTGTCCTCACAACAATAAAACTAATATATTATACATTTGTTTACCTTCATATTGAACAATTATTTATTATTGACACATCATTTCAACACTTCATCAGAGCCCGTATAACGACTAATACCATACTGTCGGTGTGCGCATGCGCGCAGATCAATATAAATTCACCCTCAATCTCAATCGCGCCTAAAGAAGTATAACTTCAAAAACTTAAATTCAGTATTTAAAACGTAAGTATATTTAAGGTAAAAATATATACCACAGCTTTGACCAACTAATATTTTTTATAATTAATGTTTTTATTTTTAATTTTAAATTAATCACTTTGACATTTATGTCAAATTTCCAGTAAACGTTTACAGACTTGTCACTACTGGCGCTCGCGAATTTTTAAATATCCTCTCTACGTACGAGCTCACAGCGTATAGAGATATTTATATATGCGTTTGTCATATCGAGAAATTGGTCGTCGTGTGAATTGTATGGCAATGACGGTTATGCGTGTGTGTCGTGTGTGGACAAACGAAGGTAGAGGAACACCAAGACAACCAACTGGTCAACAGAAGCATACCACAGACCGTCAATAGAGGAGCTTTAGACTACTGGCTCTGCGAGATCGTTTTGCCACTATGAGTCAAATCGCTAGACCTGTTACTATGTGTGCACCATACCGTTGCATTCGAGCCTTTGCACTGGTTTCATTCCGCCCACGACTAGTGCTTCCTTTGACTGCGGACCACTGTCATCAACGTTTGAATTGCTGCAGAGAACGGCAGCATTGGGTGGCAGAATTAGAGATGTGTCAAGTCAAACAAGTTTGATTTTATTCAACAAACTTGACTTGACTTGAAAATCAAACTTTTTGTATAAAAAAGTTTGACTTGACTTGATTTCGATATCTTTACGTTTGACTTGAATTCAAACATCTTCAAACAGTTTGAAAAGGTTGAATATTACGCAACGTGTTTATTTTCAATTTTAAATGAGACCGCCTACGCCTTTATTCCCTCCCACTCCCAACAAGGTCAAAAAATTTTTTTTTGACAAATTTCAATAAACATTAAAATGTATTGGCTGATATGATATTTAAACCGCAGACAGACAAATAAAACCCAATAAACGCGCCAGTTGGGATAATTATTAAGAAAGCTTAATGCATATTTATACATTAATTTTTTTTAAATTTAAACCCAACATTTGTAGCCTGTATCCGAAAAAAATTTTTTCTACGAGCGTGCAAAAATGTCTACATTCGCGCACGCATTTTAGTTTAGAAAGTTTTACTTTTCCGCACGCGTTTTACTTTTCCGCACGCGTGTTAATTTAGATATGTTAATATGGCCTTAAAGTAATTATAATACATGCAATAAACTAATATTTAGATATTATTTACTAATTTATTTCAAATATATCTTATTGTGTTCCTGTTTTAATGAAATTAACGCGACAATTCGATGAAATAAAATTATTTTGACATAATATTCGAAAGTCAAATCGGTAGACAATAACAGTCGTTTTGAATCATCGTCATAGAAACCAAGATCGTCGTCATGCTAACTAATTATATTGAAAGTTTGGTTTTGACAACCTTGTCAAAGAATTAAATTGTGTATGTATTTTCATATTAATTAAATTAATTGATTAAGATTTGGTAATTTTTTAAAGACTCTTAGAAAAAATATTGTTCCTAACGCTTGCAGAAAGTCTCTTTTCCGCACTCGACTGCTTGCCGAACTCCCGCTTCGCGTCGTTCTGCAAACTGCAGTCGCGTGCGGAAAAGTATGACTTTCTGGACTTGTTAGGAAAATAACTATAAATTGTAGATATAAAACCATATAGACCTGGATCCCGCGTACCAAAAAAAGTTGATTAATAGCAAGCTGAAAATTTGTTAATAGCTTAACGGTGTCTAGCCAGACAAACTTTGATGTATGGGAACACTGGAACAGAAGAAGTTTTAATTGTGGAAACGGTTCAAAGTTTGGAACGTTAGACTACGTAAACGTTCCATGTATTTTGTCGGACAGAACTTCCAATTAATTTGTTACCATTTCATTAAACTCTCATGCAATAATCAGACTGGTGTTTATCACCAACTGGGTATTTTAATGAGTGGAACACGAAGAATATGTCAAATGACAGGAATCATGTTGGTTAGTAGTAGCAGTCTGATTTTTGCATGAGATTTTAATGAAAGGGTAACAAATCAATTGGATGTTCTGACCGACAAAATACATGGAAGGTTTTCGTAATCTGACGTTCCAAATTTTTAAACTGTTCCACAATTAAAACTTCCCCTGTTCCAGTGTTCCCGTACATCAAAGTTTGTCCGACTAGACACCGTTAAGCTATTAACAAATTTTCAGCTTGCTATTAATAAACTTTTTTTTGGTACGCGGGATCCAGGTCTAATAACCCTATGGTTAGTTTTGAATTTTAAAGAAATACCAACGAATATACAGCAATACTAACTTTTGTATTGTGGTACATATTTTCGAGTGAACTAGCAGCTTGATACCACATGTTTTTTCGAACTGGCCCTTAAGATAAATAAATGCCTTTTTTAATAAAAGAAAGTCATTGCAAATCATTTTATTTTGAGTTGTCCATTGAAAAACCAAATCGTCTTATTTTATTGTAACCTTTAATGGTATAGGCGTAACATGTCGCTTATCAAAATGTTCAATGTGTTTTAAAGGTATTAATTTTTTTCAAATCCTGAGAAAACTAATAAGAATTTAAATTTGAAAACTTCTGTAATGTTTATTTTAATAAGTTACAGGGGTGAACATAAGAAGGAAAATTTAGTGTTATTATTAATTGCAAATATTTCATTCAAAAGAAATTTTTTATTTGTTCTAAGAGACTTTCGGCCCTCGGTAATAACGCAATCTTTCATTGTGCGTTTAAATTTTTCAAAAATACTTATTAGTTTTCTCAGGATTCGAAAAAAATAAATATCTACATTTAAAAGTTTTAAATTAAAACACATTGAAAATTTTGACTTTTACATATGTGGCACTCATTGTATTATTAATTTTCTTATCTTAATTGGCAACTAACATGTCTATCTCGACAAAAATGTATGTCTAATACTAAATAAATTATTTTTCAAACTCTTTCAAACTAGTTTGACAAACATTTGAACTTTCAAACCTGTACGATTGACCAGTTTGACTTGACTTGAAATATTTGTCAGAAGGATTGACTTGAGTTTGACTTGAAATTAAGTCAAACTCAAGTCAAGTTCAAACATTCAAGTCAAACTTGTGCAACTCTAGGCAGAATGGCAAAATGTAGCATTCAGCGATGAATCGTGATTTTGTTTAGGCACGCATGATCATCGTAGGGTGATAAGACGCCGTGGAGAGAGAAGATATATTGAGTTTGCTGTTGAGATGCATGTACACAGGACAGTTGGAGTAATGGTTTGGGGGCTATTTCCTACGGTAGCCTATCACCACTTGTTTCTTCGAGGCAGTATGGCAGCTGCACGTTATGTTGACAAACTAGAAAGTGGCGTTATTGTTTTGCAGTGGCCACCCTGTTCACCGGATTTAAATCCTATCGAACATGTGTGGGGTATGATGGGAACTCTGGCACACTTTCTCCACAGACTCTGGCACAGTTAATCCATGAAGTTCAAGCTTAGCAGACATCGATCATCTCATTTTGTCACTGCCTAGACGTGCACAGGAGTGTATTCAGCTAGGAGGTCGCCAAACATATTATTTTCTCTTTTACATGTTAATAAAAATTCTTGAGAACGTTATCGTTTGATTCTTGATGTAAATATACCATAAAATTAAGTTCAATAAACTATTCCTTCTGGGTGCAATACTTCTAATGTTACTGAGTATATAATGATAAAATTAGCAAGAGATACCGAAAATAAATTAGACGATTTCTCAAAGATATGGTAAATATATCAAAAAAAGAAAAAGATGTCCAGAAATAGAACACTGAACCATTTCAAGAAAATGATTTAATCAAGTGTGATATGTAAAAAACAATTAGACTAATTTAAAAACAAACAAAATATTAAAGACTCTTGAAATATCTATATTCATAAAAGTTATGATAAGCCAAATGCTTGTAAAGCAGTTCACGTTTAAATAAAAATAATGCACAAAAGAACAAGTATCTAGGTGTAAAAAGGAACAAGTTCAGTATACATTTCATTAATAGCTTATGGATGGAAGAAAAGAACCCGTCAAAAAATGAGAACAGTGTCCTATCACCTGACTACAAAATAATTATTAGTAAATATATAAGAGGTCTGTCCCAAACATATCCAATCTTCGTTATTAGTTCGCGCAACACTATCAGAGCCCTCTGTGGACTACGAGCGTAATTAGTAACTCTTTACTTACATACCGTACCACAGTACCGTACCAAAGGGAAGTGACTAACTCATAATGGCATGCGGTATACTGACATTGTTGCGTTCGTCGGCTTTTGGACTCACTGATAATGACGAAGATATGCCAGCAATGGACTTTGTTCTTTTTTATTTTTGTTTAAAACTCCAAATACATTTTGCCAAAACGTTTTATGGTTTTAATGGGCCGCGCATCAGTTGACAGTAACCGCATTTTGGTTAACCTTGGCACACCAAATAATTCGGGAAAATATTAATAAGTGTGAAACTTGCGACTAAAGTACGTTGTATTTCAACTGTACCGGAACTACAAAACGATCTTGTTTTTCGAAAAGTTTTGGGAAAATTCTAAAGGAGAATTTTGGTATGACTAGATTTTTTTTTCAAATTCAGTGCAAAATTATACCTATATTACAGAACTTCCCTTGGAAACCGCTCCGGTTCTTGGGTTTACGGTTGTGAACCGATTCCGATAGATTCCGAAACAACGCCCTCCAAAAGGTCAGAAAATAAAAGTATTTGACGACTAAGTTCTAAAAATATTGCATGAAGCAGTAAAAAGAAAATGGGTCATCTTTGGGTAAGTATCCCGTTCGTACAGTCCCAAGATGGGTCCCTGTGACCTTTTCGTATTCTCAAAAATTAAGATACCGCTAAGACAACGCTTTGACAACATAAAGACGATTCAAACGAATGTGACGATGGCTCTGAAAGTAATTATACAAAAACTTAATTTCAGAACTTCTACAAGATTTAAAGACCGGACGAAAAGAAGAAAAGTCTCCTGGCTTCTTGTTGCTTCATATAGAGGTGCCTGCAGCTGCTAGCGTACTCAGGTCTATTTTATTACTAAAATACAACCAATATAGATTGCATAATTATATAGATTGATGAACAGGTTAAATTAATCACATGTGTTCCTGATGAGACTTGAATAAGTCGAAACAGGTGTAGGAAAATGGTGGTGTTCGAAATGAAATGCAATCGTTCATTTTCATTTTATTGTTGTTTTCAATGATGAATTGCAGATGATTTGTCGAAGTATAAGGTTATTCCTAGCATCGTTCAATAACTTTCAGTAAGCTTTGAATTTGCTGTCCACCTATTTCGCTATCGAAGAGAATTCTACCGACTTTTTGTTGCTTCATATATAAATACGAATCCAGAATAACAAAAAATGTATCAAAATCGAGATCCTATTAGGCCGTGGATTACTTTCAAAACCCGAATTTACCAAGCACAACATATACCGCAAAACTAACCATTTCTCTTATTTTAACTCAAATAATACCTACAACTAAAACATAGCCGTATATTTTTTTTAACGAAAAGCGAAACATCCATTAACAAATAATAACGGTCTCCGTCTCGAAAATTGGAAATAAGCGATGATTTCAAAGCTCACTGTGTAATCTGATAACATCAAAGGAATATTTAAGGGGGATTTAGGTGTGTAGACGTCATGCACGAATCCACCAACCACGAATGTTTACGGTCGCTCAACTGAAATATAAGGTATATTATCTCAACTGAAATTATGTGTTTTTGCCTTTGGATCAGGTCCGTCTTTATACATACATGCGCAATTTAAAGATTTTAACGGGTCAACATTTTTTTTAACCATAATGGAAATCTGTACTTTGCACACTGCTTTGCATCCGTATTGTACTGTACGTGTACCGTTCTTCAACCAAGAAATCATTTGCCTTCGTGTCTCCGTTTTTATTCTATTTTTCCCTATAAAATTGGTTGCAGCAGTCCAGATCTCTCGCTGTTCCTCATGATGTGACCGAGGAATTCGATGTTTGCTGTTTTTCTTGTGGTTGACCTATGAGTGGCCCTTTCCTTCTATGAACGTCGATAATAATTTCAGTGACTTTTTGAATAAGCTTGTCTGTATCTTCAATAAAGCATTTCCTTTAATCACAATTAGGCCAAAACATCACAAACCCTGGACTAAAAAAGGTGTCCGCATATCAGCCAAAAATATGCGTTCACTACTGTACATCAAGAAATTTACTACCAGCGTCTCTGTTACTAAATATATCACCAAGTACAGGGCAATCTATTTAAAACTTATAAAATCCGCTAAAAAATTGTACTATCAAAATCGTCTGAGAAGCTCTAAAAGTGTTGCAAAAGAAACTTGGTCCATAATAAACGATCTTCGAAATAAAACTCACACAGCTCAAACACTTTCCCTTCCAGACCCAAAAAAGCGAAATGGAAATACTTTGTTAACTTGAGTAAAAATATAATATCAACTATTGTGTCACAACAAGATCCCATTTCCGATCAAAATTAAGGTGGTTTTACTTGTTAGAAAATTATCAAAGTTGGTATAATAGTGTATTATATAGTGCTTAATCCGATTTTGGGATCAAACTGTAAGTTAGATCATCTTTATTACTATTTTTTAATCAACAAACAGTAAACAACGGTTATAAATACCAGTAACGAGGTAATTAAGTAGCTTAATTACTAATGAACCTGTCCAAGCACAAGGGCCGTAATCAGGCAACATAGGCCCAATATGCAGGAAATTTCAGAGGAGAGATCTTCTGAACTTCAAAATTCTCAAGATGTCATTAATCCATCCAATCAATCAAAATTATATTCAACCGCTCTGACTCAACCTAACAAAAAATTCGCAAGCAAAAACCAAGCCATTTTATTCAATTCACTTCCAAATACAAAAATTGAAGATTATTTAAATGCCATAGCAACTAAAGTCGATCCCAATAAAATTCTCGCCATTTCCAGGATTGTAAATGATCGTATTTGCGTATATTTTACTACTGAAGAAACAGTCACCGAATTTTTAAGAACAGATAATGGAACAATAGTAATCAATCAGGAACGTATCCAAGCCAGGAAGTTAGTCACACCAAGCGAAAAACTGATAATTTCTAATGTCCCCCCATCAATACCTCACAGTATTATAGAGACTCAACTACAAAATTTTGCAATTCATCAAATAACTCCATTGGATTTTCTAAGAATAGGTACAACTAACTCTTTATTTAAGCATATCTTGAGTTTCCGACGCTATACTTACATTTCTCCTAAAAATCTGGAAAATATTCCTGAGTCTATATTAATTAACTATGAACAAATCAATTATCGAATTTATTTTTCACTTGAAAAACAGTCTTGTTACATTTGTAAAGAACAAGGTCATCTAGCCTCTCAGTGCAAAAAAAATACAAACACTCAAACATCTATCGAAAATTCATCACCTACTGCTCAACCAAATTATATCCAAAATTGCCACCCTATCATAACAGATGCTCAGCCAACTATCCATCCTTCACAATCTTCGCAACAATCCACCAGTCCACAATCAAAAGAAACAACCAATACTTCTCTATTTGATTCAAATCCCATTCAAACACCTATCCAGCCAGATAATGTTGAAATGAATAATCACAGCCAAAATCAACCTCCTACACCCTCTGACACTCAATCGTCTAAACGAGCGGTGTCAGAAATAACGTCTCCTTCAACATCAGTAGACCAGAACCCATTTAAAGAACCTCTGCGTAAATCTAAGAAAGCAAAAACTATTCCTGAAGATAATAAGACTTTAGCAGAAGATCTTATTAAATGCACTAGTTCTTTTTTCCAAGATAATTCTGACAACGGATATTTAACCCAGGAAGAACTAATTGATTTCTTTGAAAATGCATACGGCTCTGCAGATCCTCTCAGCATTGCAAAAACGTATACAGAAGATATCGAAGGACTACTCAATTTTTTAACTAAAATCCATCCAGCATTAACTCCCAAGTATCTGAAAAGTCGCTGTACAAGATTAAAAACTAAGATTAATAAACAGCTATTATTATCCGCTTTCTCTACTGATCACAGTGAATACAGCAGCGACGCCTCTGCTGAAATTTAATACAACATTCAACTGTATACTGCAATGGAACCTAAATGGGTATTACACCCATTTAGAAGAACTTAAATTAATTATAGCTAAGTTTAAACCATCTGTAATATGCCTACAAGAAACCCACTTCAAAGAAGATAACTGTCATAATTTAAGAAACTATACTCCGTACTATAAGAACAGAATAACTGCTAGCCATGCTAGTGGGGCAGTAGTAATATATGTCCATAACTCATTTAATACCGAAGTAATACGTTTAAGAACTGAGTTGGAGGCAACAGCAGTATCTATAAAAGGCCCCCACAAAGTCAATATATGTAATATTTATTTTCCTCCGAACTTAGACCCGTCCATAAAAGAAATAACTGAACTCTTTAATCAAATTCCAGAACCGCGTATTATATTAGGCGATTTTAATGCCCACAATATACTTTGGGGAGGTAAAAAAACAGATTCCTTGGGACGTAAAATCGAACAAATTGTTACAGATCCTAATATGAATATCCTTAACGATGGAAGAATCACAAGGTTCAATATTTCCACCGGCAATGGATCCCCAATAGATTTATCCCTCTGTGACCCTGTCTTACAACCAACTCTGTCGTGGGATGTGACATCCCATTTGCATGGAAGCGATCATTTTCCTATCCTAATTACGAACAATAACCATATCTCCTCATCAATTCCATCCAATAAATGGTGTCTGAAAAATGCAGATTGGTCTCTATATTCCTCTTTAATTTCACAAAAAATTTCTCAGTTGGTTCAGCCCTTTGATACAGACATTGATATTAACTCCAAAGTACTCCATCTCGTACAGTTTTTAACGTCAATAGCTCACGAGTCCATAGGTTATTCAAAATTTCCAAAAAAACGTGCTCCAGTCCCGTGGTGGAATTCCCACTGCGAAGCAGCAATTAAAGAGTCAAAAAAGGCGTTTTATAAATTAAGAAGGCACCCAACTTTAAATAACCAGCTAGAATTCAAAAGATTAAGGGCGTATTGTAGATACACCTTAAAGAAGAGTAAGAGAGAAGCCTGGAAAAATTATGTATCATCTTTAAATTCATCTACCCCGACTTCTGAGGTTTGGCAAATGATAAGCAGAATGTACGGGAAAAAATCATTTAACACCATTCATTACCTAGAACATCATAACCATATTTATTCAACTAAGCAAGAAATAGCCTCCGTACTAGCAAACGTATACCAACAACATAGCAGTGACGAAAATCTATCTACAAGTTTCCTAGCCCATAAAAATAAATTTAATAATGCATGTATAAATCTTGATGACCACAATAATTTACCTCTAAATGCCATATTTACGATGGATGAACTGTTAGAAACTTTAAACAAAGTTAAAGACACTAGCCCAGGGCCTGACAACATCCCTACGACATTTTTAAAAGCTATGCCAACGGAAGGAAAACAATATCTTTTGGATCTTTATAATTTCATTTGGACAAATAATGTTTTCCCCATTGATTGGTACGATTCCATTATTGTACCAGTTCTTAAACAGGGCAAGAATAAATCGGACCCAGAGTCTTACCGACCAATCTCCCTAACATCTAATATGTGCAAAGTACTTGAAAAAATGGCAAGCAACCGACTAATGTGGTACCTAGAAGATCGACAGCTACTTAGCCCTATACAAAGTGGATTTAGAAAGTCCAGATCTACATTAGACAACATAGTGGATATTGAATCTGTAATTCATGAGTCATTTGGATGTGGTCAAGAATGTCTGGCTGTATTTTTTGATATAACGCGTGCATATGATACAATCTGGAGATCAGATATCATAAGAATCCTGTCAAGTTGGTCGATTAAAGGAAATATTATCAAGTTTATTAATAATTTTTTATATAGGCGAAACTTCAAAGTTCGAATAGACAACTTTCTTTCAGACTCTAAAACCCAATTAAACGGTATTCCTCAAGGGTCTACTCTTAGTGTTGCACTTTTCCTTATTGCCATCAATGACATCGCTAAGTCACTTAGCCCATTAGTCAAAGCCCGTCTATTTGCTGATGATCTTGTTATATTCTGTCGTGGTAAAAATATATCAACAATGACGACCCATATACAGCAAGCCATTTACAAACTAGAGAATTGGTCGAATACTACTGGCCTAGAATTTTCACCCACTAAAACGAAAGCAATGATCTTCAGTAAAACTCCAAAGAAACAAGTAAATCCACCGAAACTCTTCCTAAACAATTTACCAATAAAGTATTCAGAATCGATCAACTTCTTGGGAGTAAAACTGGATAGCCGACTATCTTGGCAAGACCACATCCACTCTCTCCGTCTGTCAGTTCAAAACGGCCTTAACTTAATGAAAAGTATCTCTCATAAACAATGGGGTGCCGATTTCCAAACTCTTATGACTGTATACAAAACCCTAATTCGTTCAAAACTAGATTATGCTGCTGTTGCCTACAACTCAGCCAAAGGTTCACTATTGAAAGTGCTAGACACAGTTCATAATTCAGCAATTAGAATTGCACTGGGAGCACACTACACAAGCTCAGTTGAGTGTATGTATGTTGAATCAGGCGAACCATCCCTTCAACTCAGGAGAGAATACCTTAGCCTCATGTATGCCTTAAGAGTATCAACTAACCCACATGTACCTGTTTATAAAAACACATTTACAGATAGATTTCCATCGACATTTAATTGTGGGAAAAGATTGGATCCTCCGTTTTATCATCGAGTGAGAGCAACGTTACAGAGCTTAGACACAATAATTCCACACACTTACAATACTTTTAAAGTCAGCCAACACATATTACCATGGACAATTGCTCTCCCTGCTTGTAATACAAACCTATCTGCATTCAAGAAAGGTGACACACCAGCAAAAATCTTCAATCAGAGATTATTAGAGATATTAAATGGTTTTAATGATCACATCCATATTTATACCGATGCATCCAGATCTGCAAATGGAGTAGGAGCGGCTTTCACAACAGATAACTATAACAGTTCCTACCAGCTCCCTCCCCAAACCTCCATATTCTCAGCTGAACTCTTTGCTATCCTCCAGTCATTAAAGTTTGTTAACACACATGACATCAAATTCTCAATAATCATTAGCGATTCCCTAAGTGCATTAACGGCCTTGAGGCGGGTATACCCCAAACATCCTATCCTCCTCTTAATTAAGGCGGAACTCTTGATATGCCAACAAAATCAAAGATTAGTTCAGTTCCTCTGGGTACCATCACATTGCGAGATAAGTGGAAATGATAAAGCTGACACATTAGCAAAAAATGCGAGTGAGAATCCCTTAACAGACATCATAACTACTTGCGTTCATACTGATCTAAAGCAATATTTTAAAAACAAGATCATGACAAAATGGCAAACAAATTGGAACGAATCAAACTCTACATTAAGAACAATCAAACAAAGTATATCACCGTCGAAACATCCTACAAAGAGAAGAGACCAAGTGCTCATGTCCAGATTGCGACTTGGTCATACGAAGATCACCCACGACTTTTTATTAAAGAAGGAAGCCCCTCCGATGTGTTATGTGTGTGATAGTGAACTAACAGTGCAACATATAATAATAGACTGTCCCCTCTACGTTATAGAACGGCAACATCAACAGTTACCAACTACAATTAAAGATTGTTTAAGTGAAAGTAATTCATGTAAGACTCTTAATTTTTTACGTACTATAGGACTCATTAACCAAATTTAATATACCTAAATTTTGTAATTTGATGTAAATACAGTTCATTGCTAATAACCCTTGTGGTTGAAGCAAATTGTAAATAAAAAAAAAAAAAAAAAAAGATCCCATTTCCTATCTCCCTAATTCCGGAAAAGTGTCGAATTCATTCTTTATAAGACCGGTTGATAAATCTGAACTGATCCAAACAATCAATAGTATCAAAAGCAAATCTTCCTGTAGTACCGATGGACTATCCATAAAAATTTTCTCAAATCTCCCAGACAGTGTGTTGGGAGTAATCATCTCTCTAATTAATGATTCTTTTGAGAAAGGTTAATTTCCAGAGTGCCTAAAGACGGCCATCATTATTTCACATCATACGGCCATCATAAGGGTGGTGAAAAATCAAATGCCTGCAATTATAGACCTATTGCATTACTACCGGTACTCTCCAAAATTATTGAGAGACTCATAAAAGCCCGACTTATGTCCTTTCTCGTTGATAACAATATTTTATCACAAAATCAGTTCGGCTTTTTAAATAATAAATGTAACACAGATGCCATATTTTCTGTACTACATGAGGTTTAACAAGCATTAAACAATAATCTGCGCACTGCCACTGTTTTTTGTGATTATGCCAAAGCTTTTGATTGTGTAAATCACGACATTTTGATAAAAAAAACTAGATTTCTACGGAATTTGAGGTATTTCTTCGAACTGGGTTCAATCTTACTTGGATAATAGGAAACAACTGGTTAGAGCAAATGATACAGACTCTAGTCTCAAAAATGTTGTATGTGGGGTACCACAAGGTTCAGTATTGGGTCCTCTACTTGTCCCTTTATTAATGACATCACTAGCTTAAAAATCCTGGGAAAAGTTTTTCTTTTTGCTGATGATACCAGTATCTCTTGGAGCAACTCAAATATCTCAACTCTTCATGCTACTATAACTTCTGATCTACTCACAATAAAATCCTGGTCCGATTCAAATTTACTCTATTTTAACGTAGATAAAACAGTAGCATTGTCCTATAAAGGAGCTCTTCAACCCTTACCTCTTCATAAAAGCTAGATCAGTATTGATTCTGTAAAGTTTCTTGGCATTTTTTTAAATAGCAACCTTAAATGGTCCCTTCATATTGATGTTTTAAGCAAGAAACTATCCTCAGCTTGCTTTACAATAAGATCTGTTTCGAAGGAAATGAATTTAGCCTCTTCCAAAATAACATATTTTTCTTTGTTCGAGTCCCATCTTCGATATGGTCTCCCTTTTTGGGATTCTGGTACGGCTGCCCAATCTGATGTTATTTTTAAATTACAAAAAAGAGCAATAAGATATCCGTTTGGCCTCAGAAGAAGATCGCAGGATTTATATATTTATTCTTTATATATTTTAGAAACTGTTTGCTTAATTCGTAAACATCTACGTGTCTTTCAAGCAAGACCTAATCATGACTATTCCACCAGAAATTATACCTTTGACATCTATTTACTGATCCCGTCCAGTGAGTTAGTAAAGAAATCTATATTATATTCTGCAAAAAAACGTTACAACCATCTCTACAACTTATATCTGCAACATTTTTCTGTAAAATGACTAAAGCTTATTTATCTGAAAGACCATACTACATATTAATTAGCAGAGTTTCTTAACCAATAACTAAGAAAGTACAGTATTCTTATTTATAAGTAGAATCTTAATCTATATTTGAGTGTCATATGCAGCAGCTTAACTTAACTTTCTTAAGGTAGATTATGCAATTTGCAATTTTTTTTTAATTTTGCAATAGATTGTTACTGTTTTTTGTTTCACTTCATTATATTTTATTTTTTATATTGACGATTTATATCATTTTAGTAAATTGTATTTGTTATTTGTTATTGTATTTATTTATGATTCTTGTAAGCTTTGTCTATAAAACTGTTGAATTTTTCATGACAATAAAGCACATTTCTATTCTATTTTATTCTATAACAGCTCTTTTTCTTTTTGTATTCTTAATAAAACATCCTAATGTGGTCGGTATAAGATATCTTCAGGATTCGACGGTAAAGCCACATTTCGAAAGCTTCAATTTTCTTGCAGGTGGCGTCTGTGAGAGTCCACGATTCAACTCCTTATAACGGAGTTATAATCCGGTCTATAATATTTATTGAAAATACAGTATTGTAAAAAAGAGAGTACAATAAAAAAATGAGTAAGATATCATCTCAAATTTTGTATAACAATTTATTCTTTATTTCCCATTATAAATTCTTTCTCTGTTTAGGAGTCAACATTACAAAGGAGCACATTAATGATGCAGAGACTAATTAAGAATAAATCTAGCCAATACGACACACATACTTTACCCTGCACCAGATATCTAAATTACAAAACGTACATCAAAGGACTAAGATACGAATCTAAAAGACCAAAAGCCAGAGTGAGTTCTGGATGTTAATTTAGGATCGAAATTGACAAAAATCTACAAACCGCATAAACATCTTTCAAATAAAGGTACTAAGACGAATACTAGGCCCCATACATGAGAACAACAGGTGGCGAATATATTAAAGCAATAATAATGTTTATAATGCTAACGCTGTATAGAACACTGATAGTCCCATTCTTATATGAAACCTAAACAAAACAGGTGAATCCTCAGTTGGTCCCGGAATAGAACATGATAAAAAAGATTTTGTAATATAAAACGTCACATCTTTGCTATTTTATTTTTAAATATTTATTCTATTTTCTTTAATATTTCATTAATAATTTTCTTCTATTCGTTTTAACTTGCTTTTTCGTTAAAAACTTGTTTAGCGCACTATTTGATTATCCTCTTTTGACACCTTGTCTCTTTCTCACACCTTGAGAGACTGAGCTAAACTAAGAGTGTAGCGATGGATATCTTGGATGATTGAGGTAATATTTTCGAATATTATTTCAATTAGCTGGGGTAGTCTATGGTCTTTTTCGTTTCAATTTTAATAGCGAAACCAGTGGCAATGAGGAGACGGAGTAGACCAAACCTGAGGTGGATAGACAGGCTAACACAGGATGCTGGGAAGATTTCTGTTGCGAACTGGAGAATCCAAGCAAGGGACATAGCAGAATAACGCAGAAAGCTTGAGACGGTCGAAGTCCTTAAAGGGCTGTAGCACCATGATGATGATAATAATAATAATAATGCTAATGCGTTCAGTGCCATAACTTGACGATTCTCCTCCATTTTTTAATGTCTCTTTCAATTGTCATCATCGCTTTCCAGTTTTGAATGTCTTTCTCTTTTACTCCCTTCTCCAACTCATCAACATCACGATTTTCATTACATAATAAAAATTAGATAGGTGTAAAATTTTAAGTGTGTTCTAAAAATTATCTTTCAATTAAAGAAAGAAAACTACAGTATCTCGGACATGTGATGCGGGGCGAGAAGTATGGCATCCTGCGAATCATAATGCAAGGAAAGATAGATGGCAGAAGAAGCATCGGCAGAAGACGAAGAAGAAGAAGAAAAATTCAAAAAAATTCAAGGAATTTTTCATAGAAAGAAACTCAGAATGCCTCTACAGAGGTGCTCCGAGGAGGCTACGGCAAAGCCGAAATACGTATAAGCACATAGTAGAGGCCCTGTGCTGTAATCAAATCTGAATCATCTTTACTATCATTTTATTTGTATTCACTTTTGTGAGTATAAAAGGAAATAGTTCGCTAAAAATTGTTATCACGGTAAACGACAGGTCGTGGATGTAATTATAGATCCCCTTGTCGACTTATTCATCACTCTGTATTACATTCGTACTAGACATTATATTTACATCTTAAAGGCATCAGAGGATAACAATAATTCGAATTTTAGTTCCTGACTCAAATGACTTACGAAATTGTTTTTGTTTAGTCATCATCATCATTCTCTTTGCCTTATCCCTATGCGGGGTCGGATTCCCTAATTGCATTTCTCCACACAACTCTATCTTGGGTCATATCAATGTCAATCCCCTTTACCAACATGGCCTGCCTTATCGTCTCCCCCCAGGTCTTCTTTGGTCTTCCTCTCCTACTCCTTCCAGGAATCTGCACTTCAGCTATTCTTCGTATTGGGTGATTAACGTCTCGACGTTGAACATGACCAAACCATCTTAACCTATGCTCATTTCCGCCACATACATTCGTTGTTCCTCTTTCTTCTTCACTGCCCAACATTCAGTTCCGTACATCATAGCCGGTCTTATGGCTGTTTTATAGAATTTTTCCTTCAGCTTAATTGGAATTTTTCTGCCACACAATACACCACTCGCTTCTTTCCATTTCATCCATCCAGCCCTAATTCTCGGGATGCGTCTACATCTATTTCTCCATTACTCTGTAATACCGATCCCAGGTACTTAAAACTATTGCTTTTTACAATCAGTTCACCATCCAAAGATACCATTTTATTTGTAGTAACTCCATCTTTAAATGAACATTCCAAATACTCTGTTTTTGTTCTACTAAGTTTTAAACCTTTTTCCTCCAGAGCTTGTCCCCACTGTTCCAGTTTTTGTTCTAAGTCTCTTTCACTATTTTCTACTAGCACGACATCATCAGCATACATTAAGCACCATGAAATGTTACCCTGTCGTTTCGCTGTTATCTGATCCAAAACTAATGAGAATAAATACGAACTAAGCACTAATGAGAATAAATACGGAGCATACTTGTTTGAGTATTTGCTATTAAATTTAGCTTTGAAAATACTAAACAAAAAACATTTACAAAATAATTTGACATTTACTCTGAAGACTGCTCTGATAAGAAATTATGTATTTTAGTTTGTCTCCCGATAGCAACTCTAGCTGCCTGTCCAAATTATGCTTTTAGCTTTCATTTGCTTTACATTACATTTACCTCCCATTAGATGCGATTAATAACATGATACAGCATGATATAAAAAGATAAAAATATCTCATTTTCAAGCAAAATTGCAACGGTTGTATTCAATAAGGGAAAAATAAAAATATTTCTATTACCTCAAATTTCTTTCATAATAAACATTAACGAATTCGCACAAATTTGAAACTCGCGAGAATATAGTTTAGTTAAAAGATTACCCAAAAGCGATAGTAGGAATTTTAATTATGAAATGGATTATGCAAAAACGCATACTTAGACCAGGGCGGATTTGTTTTGAGGTGGATGTGAGAGGTGGCATTTGGATTTTTGCAGATAAAGTTAGGTGACAACTTCAATAATTATAATTGACTTATGCTTCTTCTCAAATATGCCCGGAACATTAATAAAAAAATTAAAATATTTAAAAATTTCGAAAACCATCGATTTTTTTCTACTTTCATTGCTTATAACTTTAAAACGATTTATTTTGGAACAAAGTCGTAGTAAAATAAAATAAAGATAATTGAATTTTGTATGATATGCCACTGGTTAAAAATGTCTTAAATTATTACCCTTTCTGTAAAATAGCAATAAATACAAAATAAGGAGGCAAAATCAGCCTGTTTTTATTCAGCGTTTTTCAACCACTTTGATTGCATTTAGAACCTTCGTAATTCGTAATTCGATAGATTTTGCATAATAATTTTCAATCTAAATTTTTTTAAAAAAGTTCAAATTTTTTAAAAACTTTCTGAACAAAAAGTAGACCATTTAGAAGTTTGCTAATTTTTACATATAAAGAGGCACTCTACCTATCCAATACACTTTACATAATTAAAATCGGATTATCTAAGCAGCACCAGCACTGTTTTAAAGTTATAAACAATTCTTTGGCTTATAAATACAGTGAGAACGCTTGAGTCGGAAGCAATGTTTATTTTTCAAATTAATTTTTTCTTCTTTTTTTGTTTATTTTGTATTTTGTAAAATGTATTTTGCATTCGGAAAAATGAAAGAATACCCATGAACGATCACATCAATCACTTATTTTCTATTTGCTATATTTTTCTATAACAAACGTTTGTTATTTATAGAAAAAGGCAGCAAATACAAAACAAGTGATTGATGTAATCGTTCATGGACATTCTTTCATTTTCCGACTATAAATTACTTACATTCTTCTTTTTGTCTCAATTAATTTAATCCAAAAAAACTTTTTTGGGCGCCCTGTATAAATAATTAGGTTAATGTTTATATCAGTGAATACAAAATTGAATAGTCTTTCGAATGAGCTATCACACGGCCCATATTCTCATTTAAAAAAAATCATCGATTACGTCATCACGCCCAGATGGATGACGTCACTAGTATGATATGTACACCAAAAAATTAGAATTTAAAAATAAAAATCGACCTGTTTCGGGAGTTATCTCCAGTGACGCCCATTCTCGAGAACATAAATTTATTCCAACTAAAACGTCCTCACTGTATTTGTTTACAAGCCAAAAAATTGTTTATAACTTTACAAAAGTGCTGAGGTCCCTTAAATAATCCGATTTTAATTCTGTAAAGTGAATTAGATAGGTAGAGAGAAATATGTCAAAAAATGAGAAAACTTCTAAATTGTCTGCTTTTTGTTCAGAAAGTTTTTAAAAAAATTGAACTTTTTTAAAAAAATTTACATTGCACAATTATTTTTCAAAATCTATCAAGTCGATTTTAATGCAATTTGGTGGACGTAATGGTAATGGTGAACACTGATGACGTAATGTTCAACGCATAGGTATAATACAGGAATAATTGACGGCAATTCAAAAATTAATATTGACGTATTTTAAGATTTTTTTAAGAAGTTGTCTGTTTCTGAAATAATGAATTTGTTCCATATTTTTACATCATATTGTATAAAACTATCAAAAATAAGGCAGAAAACTATTTTTCTCATGGCATTTATCCGTGTTATGTAGATGTAGGTATAGCTGCGCAGTTTCAGATATCTTCCAAAAGCCGCATTGATTTCAAATATAAGAGAAACATAAAATAAGTTAATCTATTGAAATATAAAAATTTTTGATTATAGCTGGCTAAATCCAAAGGCTATATAGAGTTTTTAAAATAAAGCCTACTATACATACAATTGATAAAAGTGTAATATTGTTTCCTTTCCGAATATTTGTCTTCATCCGGCTGTGCTATCTGACATTTCTACATGTTTTTGTTTATATATGGTTGGCTGAGATACCGCGCCAGCTTTTGAAAATCGAGGACGTGTCTTGACAGAAACAATCGCCTGTCGAAAATTGTTTCAGATCCCGGGCATTGATATTCCGCTAGAGTGCGCTACCTTCGCTACGATATGGAAGACATAAGACAAGACGTCTCGGAAATGTCGACAGAATCGCAAAGTAGAATATTAACTGGCAGAAATATAATTTGGAAGTCGTAATAATCTCATTCTAGTGAAAATTAAATGTTAAAGACATTTCCAGAAATCATATCACGCCTCTATAAAAGAAAATAAATTTTGATTATTTCTTGGTTAAAATTTTTTTTTGCACACAATATAGGTACAATAAAATAACAAAATTAGTTTTAAAATTTAAAAGTATAATATATACTTGGTTTATAATTAAGATGCAGTAAAAATGATTTGGGATTTACAATGTGTATACATTGTAAATTATGATTTGGGAGTGCTCCTAGTAGTATTTAACGTGTCTTGGTTTGTTTATTTCTACTGCATCTTGATTGTAAATTTGGTAGAGATGTACCTATACTCCGTCTAATATACTTACCATTGCACGTCATCCGCGTCATAGCCTGTGAAGTCACATGATACCAACACGAAATATTTAGGCGGTAGGTGTATTCTTTTATAGAATCATTTTGCTGAGTACACTGGAATTACAGCCACTAGACATATTTTATTATATCCGCGTAGAAATAATATTTGCAGATTTCTATTAATGTTAATACACGAGAAATAACTCAAATAATTCAAGAAAACAAAAGTTTAAAAGTTTGGCGACGAAATACGAATAACATTGGCAACAACAATATGTACAGAATACAGAATAAGAAACAAAGACAACGACATTGCTACGGATTATGGATAGGGCCGAAATCCTTAAGGTTGTCGAATCGTTTTATCGCGAAATGTATGAGAGCACCAACGCAAGGCAAGATCAGCCCCTGCCCAAAATCACAAACCAGGGATCAGAATTAATGCCAGAAGTAACACCATACGAAGTTAAAAAGACACTTTCAGAAATGAAAAATAATAAATACCCTGGCGATGACGGAGTAGTGATCGAGGCAATCAAACAAGGTGGAAATAAAATTATCCAGGTTTTGGCCAAACTTTTCACCGAATGCATTTACCAAGGAAAAACCCCTTCCCAATGGAACAATGCAGACATTGTTTTATTGCACAAGAAATGTGACATAACAGATCTAAAAAAACTACCGTCCTATCAGTCTGCTATCACGCATATACAGAGAGAGTCTGTAATTTGGAATAAATTCAATATCTCAAATACTAATTGTTTTTTTGAAAAATTCTCAGACCCGTCGATTAGTATTTCATACTGTCCTTTTTGAAATACAATAATAATGTATACAGGGTGTCCCAATTTAAGGATATGACGTCTTCGTTGATTTTCTTAAATGGAAACACTGTCATTTTGATAGCTATTTTGATAGGGTGTGTAAAGTTATACACAACTGCAAAATATCAAATTTTTATTCTCTACCATTTACAAGATAATAGAAAATAACAAAGTTATATCTGTAATTTGGAATAAATTCAGTAATTAAAATACTAATTGTTATTTTTTTGAAAAATGCTCAGACCCGTCAATTAATATTTCAAATTGTCATTTTTGACATACAATAATAATGTATATAGGGTGTCCCAATTTAGAGATATAACGTCATCATTGATTTTCTTAAATGGCAACACTGTCATTTTGATAGCTATCTTGATAGCTTGTGTAAAGTTATACACAACTGAGAAAATTTTAAATTTTTATTCCCTACCATTTACAAGATAATAAAAAATAACAATTATGAACAAGTAATCAAATAATAATTGAATTTAATTATTTCAATTAAGCAAATTCTCATAACGTTGCCCATTGACAATTTGACAAAAATTGAGGGCAACATTATGAGTACATATATTTTCTTAATTGAAATAATTAAATTCAATTATTTTTTGATTACCTACTTGTTTTTCATAACTTTGTTATTTTTTATTCTTTTGTAAATGGTAGGGAATAAAAATTTGAAATTTGGCAGTTGTGTATAACTTTACACATGCTATCAAAATAGCTATCAAATTAACAGTGTTGCCATTTAAGAAAATCAATGATGACGTCATATCTCTAAATTGGGACACCCTGTATACATTGCTATTGTATGTCAAGAATGACAATTTGAAATACAAATCGACGGGTCTGAGCATTTTTCAAAAAAACAATTAGTATTTTAATTATTGATTTATTCCAAATTACAGATATAACTTTGTTATTTTTTATTATCTTGTAAATGGTAGAGAACAAAAATTTGATATTTTGCTGTTGTCTATAACTTTACACACCCTATCAAAATAGCTATCAAAATGACAGTGTTGCCATTTAAGAAAATTAACGATGACGTCATGTCTCTAAATTGGGACACCCTGTATACATTATTATTGTATGTCAAAAAGGACAGTTTGAAATACTAATCGAAGGGTCTGAGCATTTTTCAAAAAAACAATTAGTATTTGAGATATTGAATTTATTCCAAATTACAGACTCTCTCTGTATAAACTTTTCACAAAAATTATCAAAAAAAGACTGGAAGCTAAGTTAGACTTCTATCAGGCTAGAGAACAAGCAAGATCCGGATATAGCACTAACGACCACTTACTGGTAATAAAAAACTTGATAGAGAAGTCGGCGGAATACAACAAATCATTGGCACTGATATTCGTGGACTACGAGAAAGCGTTCGATACCATAAACCAGCAGAAAATGTTAAAAGCATTGACAGAATGCCGAATAGACCATCGCTACACTAACATGATAAAACATATCTACCACAATGCAACGGCTAGCTTAAGACAAACTAATAAATTCTGTATGCAGCGAGGAGTACGGCAAGGAGACACCATCTCACCAAAGCTATTCACAACCCTTTTAGAACACACTTTTAAGAAGGCAGATCTGAACGAATATGGTATCAATATAAATGGAGAGAAGCTCAGTCATTTGAGATTCGCAGATGACATCGTCCTTATAGCCGATCGTATGAATGATGCAATAATAATGTTGAACAAGTTACATCAGGCTTCATTAGAGGTCGGACTAAAGATTAATATCAACAAGACGCAAATAATGACTAATCTGGTGCTAAATCGTAATATTTTTAGACGAAGCAAGTTTTCAATCCTAATAGTAAATTAATAATATTGAAAAATATTAAAAATCACTAAAAGATTTTTAAATTGAAAACTTATTGGTACATTTTCATGGTAACACCTCCAAGACTTCTATAATTTGCAAGTCATATGGATGCTGCAGTGAAGACGAAAGGGAAGGAATTCTACACCTTGCAATTCACATCCCCCGTCTGCAGCCGGCAAAGTTCCAACTGAAAAATGCACCTGGTTACTCTACGGAGTAATACGAAAAATAAAATAAAAATGTGTACCATTTTTATTCGGTTGCAATGCGAAGGCAAACCAATCTAACTTTTTAATTAGAATACGAATACGTATTCTAATTAAAAAGTAAGATTGGTTTGCCTTGTGTGAGCTTCTTCTTCTTCTTTAAGTACCGTGCCCAAGTTTTTAGGCGTGGGTAGCTTCCATAACAATTTGCCGATATCGTTCTCGATCTTGTGCGGCATGTAACAATTGATCTGCTGATAAGCCAGTCCATTGACGAAGGTTTCGGAGCCATGAATATTTCTTTCGACCAATTCCTCTTTTTCCGTCGATCTTTCCATTGAGTATTAACTGCAGCATCCTGTATCTGCTACCTCTCATTATATGCCCCAGATATTCAAGTTTTCTCTTTTTTATCATCTTCATTAAGTCACCTTCGCCTTGACCTACTCTGTTTAAGACTTCTCTGGTTGAAATGCGTTGAACCCAAGATATTCTGAGCATTCTACGATACGACCACATCTCAAAGGCTTCTAATTTGTTCATCATGTTCATGATCCAGGTTTCACATCCATATATCACATCCATATAGATATTGAGCAGACTGTATCTTATAAGCACTTGGGACATGAAATTCGGTTGGGAAGAGATAACCAGACTGGCGAGCTCCCACGTCGCATAGGATTAGCCTGGGCAGCGTTTGGTAAACTGAGCTATGTATTTAAATCGGACTTACCCATATGCCTGAAAAGGAAAATCTTTGTCCAGTGTGTATTGCCTGTACTCACTTATGGAGCGGAAACATTAACACTCTCAAAAAACGTAGTGAACAAGATTCGCATAACTCAGAGGGCTATGGAGCGCCAGATGTTGGGTGTCTCCCTGAGGGATCGAATTCCAAACGAAGAAATACGTCGTAGAACAAAAACAACGGACGCCGTCGAAAGAATCGCGTCGCTCAAGTGGAATTGGGCAGGACACGTCGCCAGATTGTCAGACAACCGATAGACAAAACGTATTGTCGAGTGGAGACCACGAGAAGAAGCACTACGGAGCAGAGGACGACCACCAACCAGATGGCCTGACGATCTGAAGCGTATTGTCGGCAACTGGATGCAAGCCGCACAAAACAAAAAAAGATGGAAAGAGCTGAGGGAGACCTATGTCCAGCAGTGGACGAGTACAGGTTGATAATGATTAATGTTAACTTAACGAAATATACAATAATATGTTTCATTTAATTTGTATAAATTGATTATAAAGCGTTTTTATGAAGCACATTTGTTCGGAATACACTGTAGATACAGTAGGAAAAATGAAAGAATACCCATGAACGAACATATAAAACACGCTGTATTTTCCTGTCACCGTGTCATACAAAAAATTGGCCAGCTCAAGTACATGTAATAATTATTATTACATGTACTTGCGCTGGGCAATTTTCCTTGTGACACGGTGGCAGGAAAATACAGCGTGTTTTATATGTTCGTTCATGGGTATTCTTTCATTTTTCCGACTGTAACTGTAATCGAACGAAGGTGATATTTTGCACAAACCATACATACTCATAGACGTTTAACGGCCATGTTAATTTTTCGGAACGAATTAACGACATCTCTTGATTGGAATGGGAACTAAATTGACAAATTTTAGTTACGTGGGAATTTCAAATTATAAATTTTGCGGGATTTTTGATGAAATTTCGCAGGAAATTAAAACAACAGAAAGACAATTCAATGATTTATTCAATGTTTTACTGAAAACTTCAAATATTCCAATTTGTTTTCAAAATGCTAAACACTACTACCATGTGTCACGTGAAAGCACTGATGTGTAATATTGAGTTGAATGAAAATTTTTGAAAGAATCTTGTAGGATGATTGTTTAGATAAATACATACCTTTATAATCTTTTACAAACTTCCAAAAATATATAGGCCCGAAATGTTGATGACACACTTGTCTATTGGAATAAACTGTTTCAGGATCTATTATATTGTTTTTTAAATGTGGAGAAATGTAAACTAAAAATTCTACTCATAAAAACGGAGAGGAGGTTAATACAATTGATTAAAATTGTGATTAGAACTAATTAAAAACGTAACACCATTATAATAAAATAACTGTAAAATAAAAAGTAAATAACAAATTAAATTAATTGTCAACTGTCAGTTGTTAAATATGACAAGAGAATTGACTGACAGCGACATCTCTGGATTGGAATGGTAACTAATTTGCTGTCTTGACCTTGACAATTTACGTGAAACGTCTATGAGTATGTATGGCATAAATTGGTAACATTTATTTTGACAGTTGCGGTATTGACACTTCAGATTTGTTTTTATTCTTTAGGTACTGTAAGTATTCGTTTTATTATATTTATTGTTTTTTTGATTTACATTGAATATTACTTATTTGTTTTGTTGTATACGCTGTGAGCTCGTACGTAGAGGGGATATTTACAAATTCGCGAGCGCCAGTAGTGGCAAATCTGTAAACGTTTACCGGAAATTTGATATAAATGTCAAAGTGATTAATTTAAAATTAAAATTAAAAACATTAATTATAAAAAATATTAGTTGGTCAAAGCTGTGGTATATATTTTTACCTTAAATATACTTACGTTTTAAATGCTGAATTTAAGTTTTTTTAATGTTCCGTAATATGTAATTATAAATTAATCTGCGCCATCTACACGATAATTGTGAAAGTATCCGAAGTAAGAAATTCATATTTTATCAATAGAACGTCAAAATGATTAGCAAAATCTTAAAAAAATCGATTACAATTTAATTACTTTTTTGCGTTGTAAATATTAAGCGATAACAATTAAATAATAAATTTAAAAATTACCGGTGAAAGTTGAATTAGTAATCCGCCAGGAGCGACACCAGCGAAGCTCAGAGCGTATAATCCACTTTTGCAATATTTATGTGATCTATTCGATTTACAATGGATTTAAGATTTTTTTATACTTTGGCAACTCTGTCAACTTAGATCTCTGACGTAGATAATGACGTGCAACGGTAAGTATATTAGAGGGACTGTAAATAGAAATTGAAATTAAATTATTTTTAGCATTCTATTCTTGTAAGAATTTTCTCTATCCAGTTTTTGTCTATTCCAGTTTTAGATAATATATTATTATTACAACTGTTAAAAGTGCTGCGTAATATTTTGTTACGTACCAGTTTATCGAAAGTTTTTACGACATACGAACGACACACAGGATTTTAACACAAGTTAACGTTGATACGAAACTAAGAATACTACAATCGCTTCCTTTTCTGATGACGGAACAGTACTATCTGTAAATGAAGATCCCATACAAGCCTCACAAAGACCTGCAAAACCATCTAGACATACTCAGTGATTGGTACACAAAATAACAAACAAAAGTAAACAAAATCAACCCAAATAACATTTACCAACCGCCACAATATATACCTACCTGTAAGAATGGACAATGTACGAATACCAACAGTAACAGGCGCGCTGAAAACTTGATGTAAAAAAAAAATTCTGAAACTTAGATGTATTGCGTGCTATTCGTTAATACGTCTCAAATTCAAAAATCCTTTATGGATGGTACGTTAGTCAACTTTTTTTCTCAGTTTTTTGTTAAATTCTCAAAGTAAATATAATAAAGCATAACATATAAAAAAAAACGTGATGGACTTATTTTCCAAAACAAGAGAAAAAAATTCTGAAACTTAGATGTATTGCGGGCTATTCGGTAATACGTCTCAAATTCAAAAATCCTTTATGGATGGATCGTTAGTCAACTTTTTTTCTCAGTTTTTTGTTAAATTCTCAAAGTAAATATAATAAAGCATAAAATATAAAAAAAAAAACGTGATGGAGGTATTTTCCAAAACAAGAGAAAAAAATTCTGAAACTTAGATGTATTGCGGGCTATTCGGTAATACGTCTCAAATTCAAAAATCCTTTATGGATGGATCGTTAGTCAACTTTTTTCTCAGTTTTTTGTTAAATTCTTAAAGTAAATATAATAAAGCATAACATATAAAAAAAACGTGATGGAGGTATTTTCCAAAACAAGAGAAAAAAATTCTGAAACTTAGATGTATTGCGGGCTATTCGGTAATACGTCTCAAATTCAAAAATCCTTTATGGATGGATCGTTAGTCAACTTTTTTTCTCAGTTTTTTGTTAAATTCTCAAAGTAAATATAATAAAGCATAGAATATAAAAAAAAAACGTGATGGAGGTATTTTCCAAAACAAGAGAAAAAAATTCTGAAACTTAGATGTATTGCGGGCTATTCGGTAATACGTCTCAAATTCAAAAATCCTTTATGGATGGTACGTTAGTCAACTTTTTTTTCAATTTTTTGTTAAATTCTCAAAGTATATATACTAAAGCATAATATATAAAAAAACGTGATGGAGGTATTTTCCAAAACAAGAGAAAAAAATTCTGAAACTATTACATGTATTGCGCGCTGTTCGGTAATACGTCTCAAATTCAAAAATCCAAAAATATATATTATGCTTTAGTATATATACTTCGAGAATTTAGCAAAAAATTGAAAAAAAAAAAGTTGACTAACGTGCCATCCATAAAGGATTTTTGAATTTGAGACGTATTACCGAATAGCCCGCAATACATCTAAGTTTCAGAATTTTTTTCTCTTGTTTTGGAAAATACCTTCATCACGTTTTTTTTATATGTTATGCTTTATTATATTTACTTTGAGAATTTAACAAAAAACTGAGAAAAAAAGTTGACTAACGATCCATCCATAAAGGATTTTTGAATTTGAGACGTATTACCGAATAGCCCGCAATACATCTAAGTTTCAGAATTTTTTTCTCTTGTTTTGGAAAATACCTCCATCACGTTTTTTTTATATGTTATGCTTTATTATATTTTCTTTGAGAATATAACAAAAAACTGAGAAAAAAAGTTGACTAACATACCATCTATAAAGGATTTTTGAATTTGAGACGTATTAACGAATAGCGCGCAATACATCTAAGTTTCAGAATTTTTTTCGCTTGTTTTGGAAAATACCTTCATCACGATTTTTTTAAATGTTATGCTTGAGTATATGTACTTCCAGAATTTAACAAAAAATTGAAAAAAAAAGTTGACTAACGTGCCATCCATAAAGGATTTTTGAATTTGGGTGGCATTATCTACTCACCGTCAATACATCGCCCGTTTAAATTTTTTTTCCAAACATATATAACATTATAAACATTTTTCTTGTCAATATTATCTGTTTTATTCATTTTTGATAAAGCCTATAGCGGGATAAGATGGTCAAAAATGCCCCCGCACCGATCAGCTCCGCTACTTATTTTTTCGATAAAGGATATAAAATTATGCCCTCATGCAAATTTTTAGCTTCCCAGAGGTCCTAAAACGTCTTGAATCAAGAAAAGAAGAATTTTTAGGTTTTATTTTTTTGTGAGCGCAATTTTACTTTAAAAAATCTGAAAAAATTCAAGAAGTTGTCTCTTTCGAATACAAAACAACCTAATTTTTTTCAGATTTTTGTAATGAAAAATGAGCCCAGCAAAAATTTTTGAAATTTTAAAACAATTTTTAGGTTATGATAATATGATTTGGCCAACTTTTAAATAGTATTTTTTTGTGTATTTTTTGCCGTTCTTTTCAATGGCAGAGGCAGAATTTTTAATATCTGAGCGGAAAGAACGAAAAAATCGAAAAAACCGTGTTTGGCTGTCTCGAGATGCGTCTCGGGACAGCCAATTTTAGGATTTAGGATCCTTACCACAACAACTGAAATAAAACTAAAATTGTGAATTTTGTCATAAAATTTGGTATGTGGGGTTATAATAATATTTGGAACAACTTTTCCAAATAACTTATCGATATCTGTAACGCGAAGCGAATCGCATATCGAAAATTCACCCTGTTTGTAGTAGGTCGCGTTTAAAATTTAAAGTTCAGTTGACTATTTTAAAAATTGTGAACCATCACCCTGTATGACTGTGCAAAATTTCAAATCTGTATATATTTTTATAGCCGAAACATAGAGGTGTCTTCATCTTAAATGCGACACACTGTATCTTATCAATTTGATAATTTATTGCAACTAATATAGTCATATTATTTATATATTCAAAATATACAATCAAGGTACTGACTAATTCACTAATTTTATCATGAAAAATTCGAATTGATTGCATTGAAGTATTGAACCAATTATTAATGTGTATTAATAAAAAATAATGTTTATATAATTATTAGTCCTGTCGCCAGGGGGGGTACAACGGCCTCCTTAATTCAGATGGACTTACCCAAGTTTTTTTATATATTTTGACCCGCAGAATACGAATTTTTTGGGTAACAGTTGATCCGGATGTCGATAAGATTGTTATAGACAAAGAACTTGAGGAATTACATAACAGCGATTTCTCGCAAAACAAAACATCTTTTTGTATTTTTTGGGTCATTTTAAGCAAAAAATATTCCTACAAGTTTTTTCGTAGAATGCATAGTTTTCGAGATAACCGCGGTTGAACTTTCAAAAAATCGAAAAATTGTAATTTTTGAACCCGAATAACTTTTGATTAAAAAATAAAGTAGCAATTCTGCTTACCGCATTTGAAAGTTTAAGTCAAATTATATCGGTTTTGAGTATTTGCATTGCTAGAAATTTATTATTTTATTGTTAAACAAAGCTATAAACACCTAGTATGTGAGTGATGTTTTCAATGATTTCTCATTTAAAATCGAACGAGTAGGTAGAGTAGCTACGAGTGCAAGCGAGGCAATTTCTACGTAGCATGCGTTAAAACGCATGTATTAGGCACGGGAAACACTATGTGTTTATAGATTAGTTTAACAATAAAAAAATAAATTTTTGGCAATGCAAATAATCAAAACCGATATAATTTGACTTAAACTTTCAAATGCGGTAAGCAGAATTGCTACTTTATTTTTTAATCAAAAGTTATTCGGGTTCAAAAATTGCAATTTTTCGATTTTTTGAAAGTTCAACCGCGGTTATCTCGAAAACTATGCATTCTACGAAAAAACTTGTAGGAATATTTTTTGCTTAAAATGACCCAAAAAATACAAAAAGATGTTTTGTTTTGCGAGAAATCGCTGTTATGTAATTCCTCAAGTTCTTTGTCTATAACAATCTTATCGACATCCGGATCAACTGTTACCCAAAAAATTCGTATTCTACGGGTCAAAATATATAAAAAAAACTTGGGTAAGTCCATCTGAATTAAGGAGGCCGTTGTACCCCCCCCTGGCGACAGGACTATATGTGTAATAATATAATATAATATACTAAGTGAGTTTTATGTATGGAAACCCTCAATTATCTCGGAAATGGCTTGCACGATTTTTATGGATTTTGGTGGGTTGGGGTTTTCTAATGTGGCCGATATTATAGTAATACTTACATTGTTGTCAGATCTTCCGTTTTTCTGAAAATCTAATTAACTTTCTTATTTCAAATAGAACACCCTGTATATTTTTTGCGTTTTGAAGTCCTTAAGAAATACTGATTATTTTCCATGTTATATTCCCTATACCTAAAGGCCATAATTTCGGAGTTATTGCTACATTTATTTAAAAAAACTTTTTAAACAAATTATAAAAATCAATCTTTTCGGCCTGCGTAGACATTACTTTACGTTCTTTGGACCATTGGGAACAAAAAAGTTCTCTTGCAATTTTTCTATAAAGTTAATCGTTTTCGAGTAAACTGAAAAGAAATCGAATAATTACGATTTTCAAGGTTAAATAACACAAATCAAAAATATTATTTTTGAAACTGCCAAGTATAGAAATTCAAGCTAAAGCCTTATTTTATCAGTTACCAATAAGTAATTATTTGAGCTAGTTTTATTCTAAAATATTGTTTTTTAGTTGTTAATGCAGCCCGATTGCCCGTCCTCTCATATGCGCTTCATTAACATTTAAAAATCAATGTTTTAGAATAAAACGTGCCAAAAAATTTTATAGCGAGCCCCTGGAAGAAGGGTTTTGGGTACTTCGCAGTTTCAAAAATAATGTTTTTTATTTTTGTTTTTAAAACTTGAAAATCGTCATTATTCGATTTTTTTCAGTTTTAAATTGTTTGTAACTCGAAAACGATTAACTTTAGAGAAAAATTACAAAAGACCTTTTTTTGTTCCCAATGATCCAAAGAACGTAAAATAATGTCTACACGGGCCAAAAAAATTGATTTTTATAATTTCTTTAATTTTTTTTTTAATAAATGTAGCAATAACTCCGAAACTATGGCATTTAGGTATAGAGAATATAACATAAAAAATAATCAGTATATCTTAAGGACTTTGAAACAGGGTGCAAACAGTCTTAAGGACTTTGCAAAAAATATACAGGGTGCTCTATTTGAAATAAGAAATTTCATTAGATTTCCAGAAAAACCGAAAATCTGACAACAATGTAATTATCACTGTAATATCGGCTGCATTAAAAAACCCCTACCCACCAAAACCTACGAAAAACGTGCAAGTCGTTTCCGAGATACTTGAGGGTTTTTATACATAAAACTCACTCTATTATAAATATTATAATAATTATTATAATAATATTATATTAATACGTATTAATTGGTTCAATATTTCAATGCAATCAATTTGAACTTTTTATGATAAAATTAGTGAATTAGTCAGTATTCTCATTGTATATTTTGAATCTATAAAAAATACGACTATATTAGTTGCAATAAATTATCGAATTGATAAAATACAGTGTGTCGCATTTAAGATGAAGACACCCCTAAGTTTCGGCTATGAAAATATATACAGATTTGAAATTTTGCACAGTCATACAGGTTGATGGTTCACAATTTTTAAAATAGTCCAATGAACTTTAAATTTTAAACGCGGCCTACTGCGAATCCACAAACAGGGTGAATTTTCGATATGCGATTCGATTTGCTTCGCGTTACAGATATCGACAAAAGTTATTTGGAAAAGTTGCTCCAAATATTATTATAACACCACATACCAAATTTTATGATAAAATTCCCAATTTTAGTTTTTTTTCAGTTGTTGTAGTCAGGATCCTAAATCCTAAAATTGGCTGTCCCGAGATGCATCTCGAGACAGCCAAAAACGGTTTTCTCGATTTTTTCGTTCTTTCCGCTCAGATATTAAAAATTTCGCCTCTGCTATTTAAAAGAACGGCAAAAAGTACACAAAAAAATACTATTTAAAAGTTGGCCAAATCATATTATCATAACCTAAAAATTCTTTGAAAATTTCAATAATTTTTCCTGGGCTCATTTTTCATTACAAAAATCTGAAAAAAATTAGGTTGTTTTGTATTCAAAAGATACAACTTCTTGAATTTTTTCAGATTTTTTAAAGTAAAATTGCGCTCACAAAAAAATAAAACCTAAAAATTCTTCTTTTCTCGATTTGAGACGTTTTAGGGCATCTGGGAAGCTAAAAATTTGCATGAGGGCATAATTTTATATCCTTTATCGAAAACCTAAGTAGCGGGGCTGATCGGTGCGGGGGCATTTTTGACCATCTTATCTCGCTATAGCCTTTATACCAAATTTTTGTGAAAATATGAAAAAAAAATTTATGGATGAAATTTATGGCTAAGGTAACACCGGTTTTAATTATGTAGATTGTAAATAAACATAGTTATAAAACGCTGGACGGAAGGGCCGCCCGAGAACTTTATCGTACCGATCTATTATCGTTATGGTACTAGCTACTGGCATTCTATAAAAATAACAAAGTTACTCGTTATTTTCATATTTTAGAAACACCTTGTGTACTTGAAAGTATTGTATGGTTCTACGCATCATTAATTCCTGCATTTGAGAAAATGTTCGATGCCATATTTCAGGGACACACTATAGATGTATAGATTCTAGCATAAATCAATAGAATATTATATTCATACCTTCATTTCAAATTAGTTCATTTTTCTGAGAAATTAATAGTTTACAATATTTGCATTTCATTCTATTTCGATTACGCCAGTCAATTCGCGAGATTAAGAACAAGATATTACCTCCGAATTCTATCCTACTGCATGGATTTTAATCAAATTTTGGGAGTAGCCCAATCTCCTAATTATTCAAAGTCTATCCTATATACTATGGCGTTTTTATCATGGGGGAGGTTCCCACCACTTCTCAGGGGTGAAATATTTTTATTTTCGAATTACATGGAGAAAAAGGAAGATTTTTAAGAAAATTTAAAAATGCATTCTATAATTTGATCCCATTTTTTAGAAAAACCATTCATTTTAAACCCGTTCAACTTTTTGAAAGTGGAAATAACACTGTATTAAAAGGCGGTGCAAAAGAAAATCAATGCATTTAAATTATGGTGGATGGGGAGTTAAATGTATATACTTCTCATTTTTCCTTAAAGTACATTAGTCATATATTTTTTTGCACCATATCTCGCTTAGTTTGTAAGTAATCGACATTTAACGGTGCTCGTTTTAAAGGCCTTTTCAAACACTACAAAAGGTGTTGGTAGCATTATACACCTTAAACCTACCGTTCCTCTGTTATTTCAAGTTGAATACACCAATTTGTGCATGCACCAAAAAACAAACTATTTTCACCTACCATATCTCTTTTTGTATTATAAATAGAACATTTACGAAGGAACGAATCTCTTTATTATTTATAATCTAAAAAATGTTTTATATAGTGTTTTTAGTTCGATGCATAGTTTTTAAGGATTCACAAAAAATCCGTCCGAAAAGGTGTCATTTTTCAATGAAAATGGCCAATTTTTAACTACGCATGACTCAAAAAGTATCGAGTTCTCAAAAAAAGTATAGACCAGTTTTTGCTTAGAAATAGGTTCTTTAGCCACTTCCGTGCTTATTTTGACCAACAAATTTTCCACCCCCTTGAAGAAGTGGGAACCGCCCCAAGATAAAAGCGCCATAGTATATAGGGTAGATTTTGTTTCTTGGGCTATTCCCTACTTACTGTGAAAATATCAAGTTACATCAATGTAGTAGGATGGAATTTGGAGCCAAATACCCTCATTGACTGCCCTACAATAATGCTCTGCTATGATCGCGTGAGAGAGGACACACATAAGATTATAGCAAAATTTCTATTTACCGTAACTTTTTGAGTTTTTGAGCTATAGAAACGAGTTTTATGTCATTGGAAAAGTAATTTTGCATTCTTTCAAAATATGTAAAAATATACAGGGCGTATCTAAAAAAAATTAGATTTTTTTTTCATTTCCGGTTCAACCGGAAGCCATATTTTGGGTAAAATTTATTTTGATAATAGATAATAAAGTACCATATATGTCTGCAAAATTTCAAAGTTTAGTTTCTATTAAGAAGGAAGTTACGGGCACTCGAATATTTTTTTATAAAAAATTCATAACTCCCCTCCTATGGGGAGTTAAGAAATCTGACTATTGTCACTCAATTTACCGATAGGATATAAAAAATATATCAAAAAATATAAAAATTCCTTAAGCCATTTTTGAGAAAATCTAGTTCAAATTTATGCCAACTTTGACCCCTTAAATATAGGCAACCTGTAACCTTTTTTTGAAAAACGATAATATTCTGCTTATAGCCCCATCTTTAGGCTATATAACGACTTTTTCAAATTAAACTTATCTTAAACAAATTTTTAGATAGGTAGGGAAATGTGTCGGGTGGGCGGTCGGCCATGTTGGCCGCCATTTTGAATTTGGAAATGTCAAATTCCGTATTTTTATTTACCTATTGATGAGCTAACTTTGTGTTGAATTTCATTCATTTCGGTCAAAATTTTGCAAAAATGGGCGCTAAATAACCCCCCAATTTCGGCCCCCCTTTGAGAGGTTTTTTTTAAAAGCTTAGTTTCTCGACAAAATTCTCTTAAACTTACTCATACCGAATTTCATCGAAATCGGTCCAGTAGTTTTTGCTGGGCGGTGGCGACCCAGCATATATAGTACGATATATAGTACGATAAAGTAAAAAAGTTAACGTGGGTTAAAATTTTAATGGCAGATATGTTAAGTTCACCACAAAAATCTTTTAACATTTTTTAAGAGTAACCATGAAATAAATTATTAGTTAACGAAAAAAACTAGAGTCAACTAATGTGTCCAAGTTCAATAACTAAAAATTAACAGATAACCAAAAAAAATCCACAAAAATATTCTAGACGAAAAAAATGCTTTTTGATAAACAATATTTTTGGTAAATATCTGCGTGAATATTCAATCATGACGGCATTCCGACGCGTGAAAACGCGACGTATGATTGTTCATGCGCGAAACATGGAAACTACAAGCTGCTACCGCGAAATTCCTAGTGATTTGTTTATCGTCATTGCAATAATATAACCCATGGGAAATTATAGGTGCTTACACTCAAGAGGTAAGTCAGTCATCGGTATACGCGGGATCAAGACACCCTCTCCTTTGTATTTTTTCTTGATGATCGCTATTCCAGTGACATTATTCATTTGCCTTTGCACAGTTAGTCTCATTCCATTGCACACTCGGGGTTGATTGATGTTACGCAGCATACTCACAACTGATCCTAGTTTTAATTGTAAATTAAGGTGGAAGGCTAATAAATTCACAAATACAGTCGGGTAGTTGACATTGTGTTGGGCTCGCAGTTGTGTTCGATGTACACGAGTTCGTTCCAGTGCGGTCAGCGTGTGACGCACCTCTTCGCACATTTGCTTGACTTCTACGACACAAGTCAATTACAGACGTATCTATGTCCTCCTCTACTATCAAGTTCAAAACTACTTGTCACCGGTTTGTAGACCCTTCTAAATACTTTCCTTTCAAAAATTCAGAGAGAAAACTCATCTGCCATTGTCATGGACCAGGTTTCAGCAGCAAAGCTGATAAACTGGTCTTATCAAAGTAGTTTTGTATAACTGAAGTTTAGTTTCATTGGGCCGCAATGTGGTTTCTCCCTTTGCCACTATATTATTTTTAAGATCTGGGTCACTTGTTTGTACAAAGGTTCTCTTTTAGTAGGATCAGCAGACATTCCCAAATATGTGGTTTTCTCCTTGTTCATTTTTAAACTGATTGATTCAATTTTTTCTTCAGTCTCAAGCATTTCCGTTAGCAATACAAGATGTCGGGTAAATAAATTGACAAAAACGGTAATATTATTTAATTTGTAACTATTGCAAAGACAAAACTGAATATTTTATATATCTAAGATAAACAATAATTTGTAGGCAACAATAATAGCGTAGTCAAGTATCAATAATAAACAGAAATGTCTAAACAAAAGGAAGTCTGGAAATCATGATTGTGTAAATTAATTACGACCTATTTTATTGTAAATAATATACTTTTGTTCAGAAAACTTCATGGATGAAGGATATCTAACAAAACCATTTTTCCAACTTTATTTCCTTTATAAGATCCAACAATAAACTTCAGAAAACATACCCAGACTCTTTAAATCAAATAAAACGGCGGTTCTTCCCTTCACCCCTGAAAAAAAACTTAATCCCTAATTACCATTATACAGAGCTACCCCTGCCATGGCAATTCCATAAAGTAGGTACTTATAATTAGGCCCATGTCACACGAAACCGCCGAGTATTTGCGAGGCATTACAATCTTGAAACATTTTAGGCCGGTCCTTGGTAATTTCATATAAGAAAATATTAGTCAGATCGCTAAAGAAAATATGGTTTTTAATTCGTAGCACATAAACTCATTAGTTAGATATTATTATACAATAATTATTAGTGACATTAAATTAAACTATTGTAAAAATTATAACAATCTCATATTTTCATTGTTTGAAAAACAATACATCGCCGGTCCGGAATACGAATGACGTAACTGCAAAAAGTCAAATTTCTCAGGAGAGCAAAAAAAATGTTTTTATTAGTCCAGAAAGCCACTGCGCATCCGCTAGGAAAAATATTCCGATTCGGATTTTTTGCACAATCTTACTCAAAAAGGACCTCTTTTAACAAATTTGCATGTTGCCAGGACCAAAAGTGGGTCAAAAATTTTTTAAACGTATTTTTTGTTTTTTTTTCTAAAATTATTTTTTTTGCATGGAATAAAGTTTTTTTAGGTTTTTTGGATCATTTGGATTTGGGTTTTTGGATAAGTCTTTAGTGACTTTTCTCTAAAGTTGATAGTTTTTGACATATACGCGATAAAAATTTGAAAAATTGCGAATTCGGCCATTTTTAACCTTCAAAAACTATGTGAAAAACTTAAAATTTGAATGTTGCCAAGGTAGGTAGATATTCTTTAAACATCGATTGATAAAATCTCGAAGAGTTTTTTGCAATATAGTATTAAAAACTCCTTTGTTTTTTACTCTCTAATCACGCGTGCGCGACACTATTTTCCACCGTTGCATAACCAATCATAACCATACATTTTATGACCAATCTTTTCGGGACACACTGTATAATAAATACCCAATTAGAATACATAGTTAATTTTAATAAATATACAGGGTGTAACAAAAATACAGGTCGTAAATTAAATCACATATTCTGCGACCAAAAATAGTTCGAATGAACCTAACTTACCTTAGTACAAATATGCACATGAAAAAAGTTATAGCCCTTTGAAGTTACAAAATGAAAATCTATTCTTTCGAATATATCGAAAACTATTAGAGATTTTTTATTAAAAATGGATTTGTGGCATTCTTATGGCAGGAGCATCTTAAAGAAAAATTATAGTGAAATTTGTGCTCCCCATAAAAATTTTGTGGGGGTTTTGTTCCCTTAAACCCCCCAAACTTTTCTGTACGTTCCAATTAAATTATTATGGTGGTACCATTAGTTAAATTCAATATTTTTAAAACTTTTTTGGCTCTTAATGTTTTTTCGATAAGGCAGTTTTTATCGAGTTGCGGCTTCTTTTTTAATATGTTTACATAAAAATTTTATGGGGTTTTTGTTCCTTTAAACCCCCAAATGTTTGTGTACGACCCCAATTAAACTATTACTGCGATACCATTAGTTAAACAAAATGTTGTTAAAACTTTTTTGCCTCTTTGTATTTTTTCGAGAAGGCAACTTTTATCGAGATATGGCTTCTTTTTTAATACGGTTCAAAATATACCTAAAAAAATGTAAATCATACATAAATTTTCATATTATTACAAAGTCTCCATAATCGTACTTAACCATGTAAAAATATGTGGTGGATTTGACAAATATTCAAAATATCTCGATAAAAACTGACTTTTCGAAAAAGTCTAAGAGCCAAAAAAGTTTTAAAAACATTGTGTTTAAGTAATGGTACTACAATAATAATTTAATTGGAACGTACACAAAAGTTTGGGGGGGTTTAAAGGAACTAAAGCCCATAAAATTTTTATAGGGTGTCCAAATTTCACTATAATTTTTTCTTAAGATACTACTGTCATAAGAATGCCATATGTCAAACAACTTTTCCCAAAAATGGCATCTTTTCTATAATTTGTTCAGACTATGAGCGTTGACTGATAAATATACAAGTATACTGGCATTGTTTAAGAAAGGAGTCTAGTTATACAATGATACTGGTATAATAACGTGTGATCCAAAATTATTGTCACCATAGGTGGCTCTGAATGACAGAGATAGCTATACAGTGCATGTCTATTCTTAATTCAGATATATTTACCAGTTCACGTCAACTTTGCAGTGTACGTCAACTTCAAGAAAAGTTAGGTTATGTAGAGATGTTGGTTGTTTGATTTTATTTATTATTGTTACTTATAATTTTGTTAATTCTTTTTATTTTTGATTAAAGTTCAGTGTTAAAGGTTTTGACTGATTTTTTATGTTTTATAATGTTAATCAAAATTAATTGATAAACCAATGATATAAATTCAGATTAAAAGAGGACATACGGCTAGCTTTGATCCCAATAATTTTGGATCGCTCGTTATATTTATCCATCAACGCATCGGAAGTCTATCGTATGCTATTCTTGTACATTATACCGTTGATTGAAATTGTACAAGAAATAACTAACAAAATTATGGCAACACTGCGAGGGGCAAACGTTCATTCATGTGCCAAGCCAAATAGCAAAGCAAATAAATAAGGTTAGGTCCAAGGTCCAATTCATACTCGTACAACATGTCTAAATTAAATATATAATTACAAATAACACCACAGACTAAAAATTACGCAGCTAAAAAAGGTACAAACACTATAAATAATTATAAAATAAGTAGTAATCAATTATTTTTATATATAAAATATAAACGTCAAAACAAAACAAAATGCGCTTGCGTCAACCACAATTCCGATAATCGAAATCTCATTTCGACAGGATAAATGCTGTCGAAGTGATTTCTATTCACTATTACGATTGTAGAGATTCCGAAGTAGTTATGGAATACGGATTTGGACTATTTCTATTCGACTTGGCCACTTCTATTCGATTTTACTGACTTCTATCATCGAAATGAGTTACAGAATAGGCGTGATTGTGGCATATAAGGTATACTAGTGACGTCATCCGTCTGGACGTGATGACGTAATCGATGATTTTTTAAATGAGAATAGGGGTCGTGTGGTAGCTCATTTGAAAGGCTCTTCAATTCTCTATTCAGTAATGTAAACATTTACAAAATTGTTTATACAGGGTGTCCAAAATTTTTTTATTAAATTAAATTATTTGACAAAAAAAGAAGTAGATTAAACAATAATATAAATGTTTATATTGCTGAATAGAGAATTGAAGAACCTTTCAAATGAGCTAGCACACGACCCCTATTCTCATTTAAAAAAATCATCGATTACGTCATCACGACCAGACGGATGACGTCACTAGTATACCATATATGTCACAATATCATAACTTGAAAATAAAAATCGACCTGTTTCGGGATTTTTCCTTAAAGTCGTCTGTTTACGAAATAACGAATTTATTCCTTTCATTTGCACCATACTGTCGTCGGTGGAAAATAGTCTCGCCCACGCTTGATTAGCAATTCAAAAACAAAGGAGTTTTGAATATTGTATTGCAAAAAACTCTTCGGGATTTCATCAATCGATGTTTGAAGAATATCTACCTACCTTGGCAACATTCAAATTTTCAGTTTTTCACATATTTTGAGGGTTAAAAATGGCCGATTTCGCAATTTTTCACTTTTTAATCGCTTATAATATGTCAAAAACTATCAACTTTAGAGAAAAAACTCAAGACCTTTTCTGTTTGGAATGATCCAAAAAACCTAAAAAAAACTTTGATCAATGCAAAAAAAATAATTTTAGAAAAAAACAAAAAAAAAATTTTTGACCCACTTTTGGTCCTGGCAACATGCAAATTTGTTAAAAGGGGTCCTTTTTGAGTAAGATTGTGCAAAAAATCCGAATCGGAATATTTTTCCTAGCGGATGCGCAGTGGCTTTCTGGACTATATAGTTATTTATGATATAAGTGTTAAAAGTACACGTTTAAGGCACGCATGTGAAAGTTTGCAGAATGAGCGAAGCGAGTTCTGCAATTCACATGAGTGCCTTAAAAATGTACTTTTTAACACGCATATCATACAATATTTTTTCTACAAACGTAATTACAGGACCATATCTACAAAAACTTTTACTTGAACTTGACTGACATCCCATTTTTATATTTTTTTGACATTACATCAAAATTGCCCATACGGTCAATACGAACTGCAGTGCCTTAAAATTTTTAAAGCACTAGTGCCTTAAAGTAGCATTTTTAACGCTCGTATGGAGTGATAAAAATTGCATTTTTAACACGGTTGTAGAAAAAATATTTAAAATGGGGATTAGATGAGAAATAATCGTCCAGGAGCATCGGCATGGCATTTATTCTTACAAATATGGCTTTTACTTTTTTTCCCTATTGATTCAGATTTCATTATGTTAACTTGATCCCCACATTTTCAACCTTTTTTAAATTTGCGTCATTCTTTACCTAAAAGTTGCTAAATATTTAAAATACATAGTGATTAAATACAGAGTAACCGTAAAAATGGACTTTTAGTTTCATCCCTATTGGTTCGAATTTCATTATCTTAATTTAATCCCCCCATTTTCATCTACACATTAAACCCTATCTACAGTTGCGTCATTCTTGATCTTAAACTTTTTCTGTATAAAAAACTATTTTTAAATATTTAGTATGCCGTTTATTCTACAGCGATGGCTTTTATTTTCATCTCTTTCTTCTTCTTCGACTAGCCATTAATAAAAATCGCTAGAATGTAATAGCAATTAAAGTTTTATTATGTAATCAATTTTTTGCTAGCATGTTTTAATGTTTACAGTTTATTTGCTCATGTATTAATGCAATTTATTTCCAGAATAAGGGACCGTTCAAGTATTACGTAACACAGGTTGGGGGGGGGGGGGGGTCAAAAATCTTCAAAAATTGCGTTACGTAATAGTTTAACGCCCATTACAGTGCGTTACGTAATACTTGAACGCTCCCTAATGCGTTAAAATAATTTGTATCGTCTTTATAGCCTGTATACCGTGGTGTCTCATATTGGGATACCACATGGTCTCATATTAAGACACTTTTTTTAAATTGGTAATTTTGACATTTTAAAAAAATTAATTTATTGGTAAAAAAATGTTAGTTTAAAATTAATTTTGAAGCTGTTACAGTATAATAGCATAGTTATCAGACATGTATCTAATTTAAGACTTCTTGAATCCATAAACTTTACGATTACCAAGAGTTTAAAAAAAAGCTCTCATATTTGGATCCATTACCTAGTCTCATTTTTAGAATATAGTGATATCTAATCAAAATGAAGTAATTAAACATAAATACAAGATAATAATAAAAATTTAATAATGAATAAAGTCTTTATTATATTTAACAAATTTTGAAAATTAAAGAAACAAAATTAAGATTTTTTTAAATTTGAAAGAAGTTTTCATTCCCTCACATATATTTTATAAAAAACCAATACAGAAGTAAAAACTTCGAGATGTATTCTGGTATAAAATCGTTTATTTAAAACTATAAAATGTCATCGATTGCAGAACGTTTTCGTTCTAAACAGAACATCTTCAGTGCATCCTGCCGAGTATTTTGAAACTAGCACACTGTAAATAGTGTTAACATCACCGTATATGGTTTACATATTGTAATATATTAAAATGTTATGACTACAAGTCGATGTTAATAGATAAAGTGGAACACATGCTAAAAGGGTGCCATGGTTCCCTGCTCGAAGATGCTAGGTACTTGCCAATTCAATGGGCACAGACCAACACAGAGTTGGTCTGTGCCCATTGAATTGGCAATTACCTAGCATCTTCGAGCAGGGAACCATGGCACCCTTTTAGCATAACACATGCTAAAAGGGTGCCATGGTTCCCTGCTCGAAGATGCTAGGTACTTGCCAATTCAATGGGCACAGACCAACACAGAGTTGGTCTGTGCCCATTGAATTGGCAAGTACCTAGCATCTTCGAGCAGGGAACCATGGCACCCTTTTAGCATGTGTTCCACTTTATCTATTAACATCGACTTGTAGTCATAACATTTTAATATATTACAATATGTAAACCATATACGGTGATGTTAACACTATTTACAGTGTGCTAGTTTCAAAATACTCGGCAGGATGCACTGAAGATGTTCTGTTTAGAACGAAAACGTTCTGCAATCGATGACATTTTATAGTTTTAAATAAACGATTTTATACCAGAATACATCTCGAAGTTTTTACTTCTGTATTGGTTTTTTAAACTATGGTATACAGCCAACTATTGGGATTTTCCCATTGATTTTTTATATATTTTATAGTAATAACGGGTTTTAAGAAGTATTCACTTCTGTCTAAGTACCACGCGTGGTTTTTTTTATTAAATCAACGTGATTTAATTAACCATTGTTTTTCGATTTTGCATTTTTTGACCCAATTAGTAATACAAAGCCAGAATGACTTAATAATTCTACTAAAACCTTACGTCTACAACCTTACCTCAAGGCTCAAAACTTAAGTAAAAAATATCATTTTTGAAATTACGAAGTACCTAAATTATATTTTATATTTTAGTATTACTTATATATCCATGTTTTATTGATATTATTTATAATTTAAACAAAATTATAGTAGTCAGAATTTGGTATTAATTTTGAGAGTAAATTAGATGTAAGACCAAATACTTACGATGTCGGGATAGTATCACGAGGTTTTTCCTGGTTTTCCCTCTTGATTTACTATGAGATCTCTAACGCGAGAATTTTAATGTCACCGTTGCATGTGGTTGTCTTTTTAAAGACAGATCACATGCTATGATTTTTTGTGACGGATATTCTTGAGTTGGGGTTGATTTCATGTAATCGAATGAACTATCTTTCAGTAAAGTCGTCCCAAGAACGCAACTCATAAATATTGGCAATATCATTTTAAAGTCTTCTACTTTAAAATGTATCATATGTATCTGAATTGCCGATATAAATGAGTCAAATTAAATAAATTATTAGAAGAATTTTTTTACTAAGCAACAACATTTTTGTTTATGTTAGTAGTATTTTGTATTTTGACAACGGCACCCGATTTGGGCGTCGAAACGTTAATAAAAATCATTTTTTAATAATATTGTGGCTTTTTTCCCATTATAAATAGTTAAAAACCTAAATTCAAGTTCAAACCTTATTCTATTAATTCTTGATAAGTATTTTGGGCTTATATAATTTTAAAACATTTTTAGTTGTTAATGTAGATCGATCGCCCGTCTTCCCATAAGGAACCTTTCTCATTAACAATTAAAAAAATAAATATTTTAGAATAAAATATGGCATGGCAAAAATTCTTATGGAGAACTGATAGAAAAAGTTTTAAACCCGAATTTCGGTACCGGATGATTACAAAAATAATAGTTTTTACTTGTATTTTTGAGCCTTGAAAATCGTCATTTTTTCAGTTTTAAATTGTGTATAACTTAAAAACGATCAAGTTAAGAGGAAAACTGCAAAAGACCTCTTTTGTTTCGAATGATCCAAAACTCTAAAATAATAACTGCTCGGCCGAAAAAATTTAGTCGAATTTATAAACAGAAGCCATTTTTGAATTATCAATTAATTCTACTTTAAACAAAATTATATCGGTCACCCCTTGTTTTTTAATTTTCAACATACTAAATTACATATCAAAGAATTTTTATCCATTAAACAGATCAGTGAAGGTTGTTCTTATATAGGATCATCTACTGTTACATTTAGTTATATATTTAAAGTAACTCCAAAATTCTGTATACGCCTCCAGATTATCCAGATCCTTACATATACCGTCCTATTTGCCCAACTAATTATTTGACGGGGTACTTAGGAGGAAAAGGGAGCTGGGACGGGAAAGTGGGCGGCACGGAACGGTATGGCCATAAATCTGAAATATGTAAGATGGCGGCATTAAATTACTTGAAGTAAATTGATGCTGGCACAGTACACCTGTGTCACATCAGAATATGGCGACCAGCGACGCTCGGAGACGTTGCGGTATGTGCCCGTTCAGACGTTTCGTCCCATAGCTCTTAGTTGCTCAAATTGAAAAACGACGCGGATTTTCATATTGTCTCGAAACCACAAATTTTCGGGAATCCACATGTCTTGCGGAAGTCTGCTTCATATGTTTTTCCATGTCTGTATTAAGTTTTAATGTAGATAACTAAGATTTTCATTAGTACGACAAATAATGTTAATAAATGGAGGTGATATACATAAATTTAAAAATAAAGTGATTAGTTTACTATAATATGATAAAATTACGAATTTTTAATGGCCTTTTGTTAACTATTTTACTTATGATTATTAAGTCTTCTTCTTCTTTTTCTTCTAGTGTCGACTCCACTAATGAAGGTTGGCAATTCAATCAAATTGTGTTTTGACTAGGAAAGTTTTGGAATAGTTCTGATTTCTTTCGTTATGTATGTATTTTGGGCTGCTGAATCCGAGTATGAGGTTTGCGAAAATTTCGTGAAGGAACATTGAGTAAATCGCAAAAAAAGCGAAAAATTTCTGCTTTTTTGCTTAACCCATTAACCGCCAAGCAAAGAAATACTGCAATAATATGTAATATATTTGATTAACTAGAGTAAAATAAACTTAAACATTCGTAAAAAAATTATTTTACACTTTGATAATGGCAGGTGTCACAACAACAAAATGGTTCGTTTTCGAACCTTTGGCGGAAATGAGATATAAAAATTGAAATACACAATTTTATTTTTTGTGAAAAGTCTCAAAACATTTAGAGTGTAAATGGACCTGGAAGTTTTGATAAACAAAAATAGTATGGTTAGAACATTGCCTACACCCTCTTCAGCTTCTTTCTCAAAAACGAAGTCGAACGGCCCTCTATCTTTTTTAGAAATTATTTTAGATATTTCCAGTTTACACTTTCCAATCCCGTATCTTGCACTGTACCAGTTGCATAAATTCGACAAATCGACAAATTGTCTACAACACTACACAGCCTCCCTTATGTAGCCCCCTCCCCCACCCTAGATTATAACAAAACTGCATACCAGAATACCCGTCTTTCTAAAGGTACGTATCCACTACGTTCGTAATATTGGACCACCGATGCACTGCCACACGGTCGTTGGCGCACTCTTGCACGGTCCGGGAGCGCCAACCATCCAATATGTTCACGAACCTCTTGCACTCCGCGCTCCCTGCAACTGCTCCCAACTACATGCATGCGCTCCTCTACATATAAACCGCCACCTATTGGACCGTTGAGGAGGAGCGCACACTGTTGCATGGTCCGAGAGCGCCAACCATCCACTATGTTCACGAACTTCTTGCGCTCCGCGCTCCCTGCAACTGCTCCAATCGATACGGTATGCGCTCCCTTACATATAAATTGTCCACAGATTGGAGCGCCGAGGCAGAGTGCGCACAAGTGCACAGTCCGGGAGCGCCAAACCTGTCCACTATGTGGAGCAGTTGCAGGAGCTCGGAGCGCAAGCACAGTGGATACGTGTTTTTACACATAATAAAGAAATATCCCAACAAATTACTGCCTGTGCATCACCTTGAACTTATTCCTGATCAGGCAGGATTATATGTCGACTTCCGCCAATGGTTCGTTATCGAACCATTATTTTCAAACACGAGATTTGATGACTCAGAAATTATCTTTTTTGTATTTTTATAACAATTGGTGTACAAATAGGTTAAAAAAATAATGTTTTAATTTATTTGACCATAAAAGTGTTATGCCAATAAAATTACTACAGTAAAAATAAAGTTGTGTCGAAGGATTGAAAATGTCGGACATTTAGAAAATATTTTTGTGATGAAAGCACGAGTTTGGAAATTAAACAAAATTAAATTTAGTTACACTTATATCTTGTGGTTGCTTAAAAAAAACAAAGATATAAAAAAAAATTAACGAATTGTCAAAAAACAATTCTATAAAAAAATGGTGCGTTTTCGCACCTTTGGCGCTAAATGGGTTAAATATCGAAAACTATTAACTTTTAGTATACAGTCTGTTAACAGAAATTAAAGTACTTAAAATTCTCTAAAAATATCACTGTTTACTTTTTTATTTCAGACGAACCGTTCGGTCTAAAGTGCAAGCTAATTTTTAACGGTCTCTGCAAAACCCACTTTTTACATTCCAAAACTTAATTTTTTATTAGAATGCTGTCATTTGATGAATTTACATCCTCCATCCTGTGGAGGATGCTGATATTCTAAATATTACGACAGCTCTTGAGATGGCACCGTCAAGTGGACATGCGACAGTGGTGGGGGAAGATATCGACCTTCTGGTCATTTTGATTGGCCTGTGTAGTCCTAACACAAAAATATATTTTTTCTGAAACAAGTAAAAGGAAAGGTTTCGCAAAGCTTCTACAACCCTGATCTGGCTGCTGAAAAAATCCTAATGGACCATATCTTATTCCTACAATGTAGGATCGCATGTCATGCGATGAGTGGTTGTGATACTACTTCCGCATTGTTTAATCAGGGGAAACTGAAATTCCTTAAAATTCTACAGAAGAACACAGACTTGCAACTAACCATGGTGGCTTTTAAAGACCCTAATGCACATCAGGATGCGGTTGCTACAGCAGGAACCATGTTTCTGACATGGCATAGCTCTATATTGAAGAAAAAAGAGACCAGTCTGAACGATTTGCGATACAGGCAATACGTATCTGCATCATACAAAAACAAGACCAACATTGTCTCATTACCCCCTACCGAATCTGCTACAGGAGAACATTCACTTAGAGTTTACTATTAGGTGCAGCAATGGTTATCTTTATATCAAGCCACACCTGACGAGCAACAAAAAGATTCAAGTGAGTGGGGTTGGAAAAAAACTACTTGTGGGCTCGTGCCAGTGCCAAGCACTTTGGACCCTACACCAAACTCACTACTACAGTATATTTATTGTAAATGTAAAAGGGATGCCAACGTAATTGTGGATGCAGGAAGGCGGGCCTCCATTGTTCCCCAATTTGCACATCATGCGAAGGACTGTGTGACAACATTGAGCTCCCGGACAATAGCTTTGATATAGACGTAGAAGAGACTGAAGAAAGAGACAGGGGTATGTAGAATCTCATAAGCTATTTCGTAATCATTCATCTCTTCTTGATATATTATGATCAGAAGTTAATATCTCACTACCTCTTTTATTTTCCAGGAGAACGACCCCTGAAGCTGACGATGAAGCAATCAGACTCTGAGCCAGGACACGATGCCATCGAAGTGATTATGAAGTTTTGTGATACTGAATTTGTACAATTTTGACCTTTTTTCTCTTTTTAATTATTTGTGCAGAAAACTAGGAGAAATTTATCAAATGACAGCATTCTAATAAAAAATAAAGTTTTGAAATGTAAAAAGTGGGTTTTGCAGAGACCGTTAAAAATTGTCAATTTTCAACTTGCACTTTAGACCGAACGGTTGGTCTGAAAAAAAGTAGGTAGAGATATTTGTAGAGAATTTCAAGTACTTTTATTTCTGTTAACTGACCATTTACTAAAAGTTAATAGTTTTCGAGAGTTAAGCAAAAAAGCGGGAAAAAGCAGAAATTTTTCGCTTTTTTCGCGATTTACTCAATGTTCCGTCAAGAAATTTTGTCCGCAAACCTCATATTCGGATTCAGTAGCCTAAAATGCTTATATAATGAAATAAATCAGAACTACCCCAAAATTTCCCACCAGGGGGCTCGTAGACTACACATTGACTGAATTGTAGCTATAACCATTGAAATTTCGTCTCTATTTTCTACTTTTATGAAAAGCGTGTGTGAGTTTAACCCGGTCCAGTCGCGAATGTTTTTCAGCCAGAATATTTGTCGTATATCCTTTTCCTTCGATTTTACCCTTCATAATCAGCTGTAATAACTCGTAATTATCATTTCTAAGTATGTGCCTCAAATATTCTGTTTTTCTCTTTTTAATGGTAGTCAATTATTTCTCACTATGTTAATATGTAACACTTTTGTCGAGTCTTTTTTTCATCTGTAAGTTTACTCAACTCGATATGAACTTCATGTGGCCCAGGGGCTTTGCCAGATTTGGAGTAGTTTATAGCATGTTGGATTCATTGGCTTCAGATTTTAATATTATTGGGGCTTCCTCACTATCAATTTGTGTTGGTTCCGTTCTTGTGCTCATGAAACGATCTTCAATATATTTAGTCCATACCGGTTTTATTTCAAAATGAATGATATGGTCATACTGAAGAACAATGACTCACGGACTACCATTCGAGATGGATGTAAACGGGTTTTGCAGTCAGCTAAGACCCACCTCGGGCTGTAGTGATACGAGAAGAATAAGGTATTCTACACCTCATATTTTGAGTCTCATTGGATTAAATGAACGGTTTATCAGATTAAAACATTTTAATGTTTGTTAAAGTTACTTGTAATTGGGTTAAAGTGGGGATTCATAAAAAAAAATTATACAGTTTGTTATTATTACGAAGCCATTCAGAAATCTTCAGAAGTTGTTTAAAGTCTTGGATATTGCTATTTCAGTCACAATAAAATATGCAATTTCGAATTTTCAGATTTCGATCCTTCATAATATACATATCCTAAAATAACCCAGTATTTTTACATCATTTTTATAACATTTTATTTTACAGTCCAAAATAAAATTCTTTATATGAGTATCTTTGATAATCTTCTCTAGTTGACACTTGTACTCGCATCAAAGGGCAAAAGAGAACTCTCCTTTTGCCAGCCATATCCAGTTTGATGTGTAGTTAAAAAAACAAAAGAGCACAACATACTTGTACAGGTCAGGATTACATTGTAGATTTTTTAAAAGAATAATGTGATAACAATATTTGTGTGTTAACATTAATATATTTCATTAATATCGATAGGATACAAATATGTGTGTACACAATGTTTTTTTTTGTAAGCATTTATTAACAATCAGAATTACATATTCTATGAGTTCATTTGATAACAAGTACAATAACTTATATCAATGTAGTATTGTACACTAAAATGGCGTTATGAGGTACATCACCCAGCGGTTTCACCTCAGTTTCAGCGAAGATCTATGGGCCATAATCTTCGCAATCGTCTGTTGTTTAGTGGCTGCAGTAATGGTAATATTAATTGGTTGGGGTGGCCTTCCAATTTCTCGTGGTGTCTGTTGGCTCTTTCTTGAATTACTGTGCTGACTAACGGGATGTTTAGGTCTGTATGAAGGGTTTGGTTGGAAATGTACCACGGGGCATTTGCGATGGTGCGTAGAATTTTTGATTGAGTTCTTTGGATAATTTTTGTGTTTGATTTGCTGGCACAACTCCATAGTTCTATACCGTAAGTCCAAATAGGTTTGATGACTGTATAAATCAGCAGTTTGTTCTCAATTGAGAGTCGAGATTTTCTACCTATAAGCCAATTCTTTCACTCTCAACTCAATTTGTTTCTTCTTCTTTAAAATGTGTTGTTTCCAGTTTAATTTATAATCAAGATGAAGCCCCAGGTATTTGACGATGTTCTGTTGTGGTATGTTGACTTGATTAAGGCTAATATTTGGGCATTGGTCTTTCCTTAGTGTGAAAGTTATATGTGTTGACTTAGTTTCATTAGCTTTTATCTTCCATTTCTTTAACCACTGTCCAATTTGGTCTAGGTGTTCTTGAAGTTTAAATACTGCAGCTCTTGGATCTTCTTCAGTTGCAAATATTGCTGTGTCATCAGCTAAAGTTCCAATGGTGGTTTGTGGAGAGGTTGGTAAATCGGATGTGTACAGTACATAAAGAAGTGGACCTAATATATGTACTACCTTGTGGGACTCCTGATTGAATTTTGTTACGGTTTGATAGTTCATGCTCCACTTTAGTTTCAAATTCTCTGTGATTTAGATATAATTTTAATAAGTCAAAGTATTTGTTGGGTAGGGATTTTTTTGATTTTATAAAGTAATCCTGGGTGCCGTACCTTATCAAATGCTTGGCTGATGTCCAGAAAGGCTGCTGTGCAATACTGTTTATTGTCCAAAGATCTATTAATTACATTTGATATGCGATGGCATTGTTGCACTGTAGAATGACCTTGCCGGAATCCAAATTGGTGTTCTGGGATCCAGTTTTGGAATTCTAGGTCGCTCATAATTCTTTTAAGTAACAGCTTTTCAAGAAGTTTTGACATTATTGGCAGTAGACTTATTGGGCGGTATGATGAAACATCCGTTAAAGCTTTACCAGGTTTCGGTATCATAATTACTTGGGCAATTTTTAGTGATATCGGCCAATAATTAAGTCTTAAGATTGCATTTAATATGTACAATAACTTCATTATACCTTTTTTAGGAAGTTGTTTTAGCATTGTTGCTGTAATGAGATCAGAAGGCCTGGTGCCTTCTTTTCATTCAAATGATTAATTTCATCTTTGATCTCCTTCGGTGTAATTAAAGTTAGTCGCTCTCGTTGATTAATTGGTAAGGCTAGTTCCTGCTCTACTTCTTGTACTTGGTCATTGTCGTGTGGCTTGAAGACTTCAGTTAGATGTTCAGCAAATAAATCAGCTTTTTCTTTGTTGCTTTTTGCCCATGGTCCTGGTGGTATTGAGTTTTTCCGAATTGGAGGTGAAGTATTTATTGGCTTATTTTTGTTTTTGATTGGTTTACAGATAGAGTTATGTATCTTGACGCGAAAGGTTTGATACATAGTTTTCAAATGAGTTGTTTCTCATCTGTTCTAGAGCTGTTTTTAAGTTTCTAGTTTTGTTATTATAAATTGTCCTATCGTCTGGTCTGTGAGTTCTTTGCCATATTGATCTGGCTTTTCGTTTTCCTGCTACTAGTCTTTTTATTTCAAGAGGAATGTTGGTTGAAAATTTTTTTTGTCCAGGTTGAGGGGTAGACTGTTTGGCAGCATTTTGAAGTAAGTTGATTAGATTATTAGTTTCTGTTTCTAGTTGTTCGGGAGTTTGCAATCTCACTAGTAGATTTACTTCCTGTTCTATGATTAGCCGGTATGTGTCTCAGTTTGTTTTGAAGCTATGCAGTCGAGGTGTTGGTTTTTTGATTATCACCGTTGTGCTAATTGTGGCAATTATGGGACTATGATCTGATGATAAATCAAAACTTGGTACTACATCTGTATATGATTGGGATATTCCGTTTGTAATAAAGAAATCCAATAGGTCTGGTGTTTTATTTGGATCGGTTGGCCAATATGTCGATGATCCTGTCGATAGGAATGAGTAGCTTTTATCCTGGATAACTTTTGCTAGCTCTCTGCCCTTATTAATATAGATAGGATACAAATATGTGTGTACACAATGTGAGGAAAATATATGGAACGCCTGACTTACTCCAGAAGAGGCTAACTGGATATCTATGAAATTTGTTTTATAATAAGTATTTCCTTAGTTTTCACTGTATTTCTTCACTCAACGGTTTCATCATCATCATCATCATCATCATCAGTAGCTCGACAAGACTTTTTGGGCCCTGGCTTGTTCTAGGATTTTCCGCCATTCTGTTCTGTTCCTTGCTTTGTTCTTCCAGTGGGTAATCTCAAGTGTTTTCAGATCTTGTTCCACTTTTTCTATGTATCTAAGTTTGGATCTTCTCTTTGACCTTCTCCCTACTGGTGTTTGCCTCATTATATTTTTTGGTGTTTCGGTCTCCAACATCCGTTCAACATGGCCCATCCAGCACAGACGTCCGATCTTTATGGATGTTATGACGTCCGATCTTTATGGATGTTATGACGTCGGGTTCGTTGTATGCTGCGTATAGTTCAAAATTATATCTTCTGCTCCTTACGTCATTTTCTTTCACCCCCTTATAATATGTGTCTAAGGATTTTTCGTTTAAACGTACCTAATAAGTTCTCATTGCTTTTTAACAGTGTCCATGTCTCTGATCCATATATAAGTACCGGTTTTATCAGGGTTTTGTATATTTCGCATTTGGTTTTTCTCGTGATTTATTTCTGTTTTGCCAGCCCCCTTACTGCAGATTTCTTCTTTTTATTTCTTCGTCCACTTCATCTATTCTTCTTCTTCTTAGCTTTCTATCGTCCACGTTTGGACATAGGAATCTCCCAACTCCTTCCACCGGTCTCTATCCTGAGCCACATATTTCCAATTTGTTCCGGCTACTCTTTTAATATTATCAACCAATCTCATTTGTGGTCTTCCTCTCAGTCGTTTACTTTCGTAACGTCTCCAGTGTTGTATCGTTGAATTCCAACGTTGGTATTTTTGTCTAGCAGTGTGGTCTGCGAAGCTCCATTAAAGATTGGCAACTTTTGTTGTTATGTCCTCGACAAACTTTTGTTTTGATCTTACCCAGTCGTTCCTCTTTTTATCTGACAGTCGTATACGTAACATTGCTCTTTCCAAATGCTCTTTCTGTTGTGGCTAGTTTATTCATATTTGCCTTGGTTAGGGTCCAGGTCTGACATCCATATATCATGATAGGAAGGATGCACTGGTTGAACACTTTGCTCCTCAAGTATTGGGGTATTTTGCGGTTCGTAAAAGTATCCAACAAAGTTTTCCAAACCCTGCCCATGCTAGTCTTGCTCTCCTAGTAATTTGCGCACTTTGGTTCTCTTTGTTAAGTTTCAGGATTTGGCCTAGATGGATATATTCCTGGACTTTTTTCTATCTCACTGCCATTTATAGTTATACGTCTGGGATCATCTATGTTTGTCATTAGTTTTGTTTTTCTCATATTCATTGTTAGGCCGATGTATTGGCAGCTGCCTGTGAGTCCCTCCATTACAATTTGCAGTTCCTCGAATGAGCTTACTTCTTCGTCTAGGTGTCCCTATATATCGACTTTGTTGTCAGGGAAGTGTACCATGAAAGCATTTTTACCTTTTAGAAAGAAAGAAACACCACAGCTCCTCAACTGAAAATGGTGATGAAAAGATGTGTGATTAAGTGTTCACTTCATACAAGAAATACACATATGCATGAGTAGTTGACGGTTTATACAGAGTAGGGGCGAAATAAGGAACAATAGGTAAACACACTTTTTTCGAGAAATCAAATAAAATAATGCAAAGTATTTTTTTTAATTTCGAAGATCTACCCGACTTTCAACTGTATTTAAGAGAAATCAATGCAAAAGATTCTAAATTTGGGGGACTCTATAAAATGCTATTGCAATAAAAACTTGCTCTTCAAAATTGTAAACGAACTTATTGAGCAACTGTAAATGTCATAATGCCTCATCATGTGAGAGTAAAGCTAAATGATTTTTTAGTAACAACAATACAGCAAATTGGAAGTAAATAGGGACTTGCAGTTCTTTTTCTTGATGTGCCTATCCCCGAATAATGTTGGCGATCATCATGGCCATCTTTATTTTTTTTGCAGCTGCGCGGAAAAGCTACACAGATGTTGTGTTGAACCAAGTTCTGCGGTTTTTTAACAAGGATATTCTTCTTTTTCCTGGACTTCGCTTTCTAAATATTTTTCCCTGCAGGATGGCTTGTAGGAGTTCATATCTGGATTCATTTCGCATAATGTGTCCGAAGTATTGTACCTTTTGAGATTAGATGGTGGTCAGTATCTCTCAGTTCTTCCTCATTTGTCTGAGGACCTCCTTATTTGAGACCCTGCCAGTCCAGGGGACTTTAGGTGTTCTCTGGTGAAGTGTAATTGTAGTGCGTCATTCTTTTTTACAGGAGTTTGGTTGACGTAGCGTTGACCTTCAGTTATTTTTTTTGCTCATGATCATAAGCTTTGTCCTCTTTACAATTATATTTGGTCCATACTCTTGACTATAATACTCCTGAGGTAAAATATTCCGGAAGTAAAATGAGCCTCCGTTCGGATCTCCGAGTGAGGACTATCTCAGGGGGAACACCATTACAGGTTAGAAAAATCAGGATAGGGTCTTGGAATCTTGGTCGTCTTACAGGTAAGAGTCTGGAGTTAGTGGATGCGCTCAAACGAAGAAGAGTTCAAATTGCTTGTATTCAAGAAACTAGGTGGAAAGGACAAAGGGCGAAAGAACTAGGTGAAGGATATAAATTGTGGTATGTAGGGAGCAGTAACACTAGGAATGGAGTCGGTATAATTGCTGATAGTGAAATGAAAGATAACGTAGTAGAAGTTGTAAGAACGAGTGATAGAATGATGTCAGTGAAATTTGTAATTGATAAAGAGGTATTGAATGTTGTGTGTGTGTATGCTCCTCAAACAGGTCTGGGTGAGAATGAAAGAAGAGCTTTCTATGACCAAGTAGGAGACATACTGAGTGGTATTCCAGCAGAGGAGAAAGTTATAATATTAGGTGATTTCAATGCACATGTGGGCCAAGCCAAGACAGGTTACGAAACAATACATGGGGGATTAGGCTTTGGAACTAGAAATGAAGCTGGAGATGACATGCTTGAATTAGTAACAGCATTGGATATGGCGATTCTTAACACATTCTTTAAAAAGAGAGAAACTCAACTTATTACCTACAAAAGTGGACAACATCAATCCCAAATAGACTACTTCACGATAAGGAAAGAAGACATACGTGAATGCAAGGACTGCAAGGTAATAGTTAGTGAGACAGTAAACCAAAAACATAAGCTGCTTGTTCTGGACATCGAAGTAAAAAGCGAAACTCAACAAAAATATCGGAGAGGACCACAAAAAATCAAGTGGTGGATGCTAAAAGATGAGAAAGAAGGTCTATTCAGGGAAAGAATAGTAGAAAAAATATGTTGGATCATGAAAGGAAGCCCTAACACAATTTGGAGAAAAATGGCCAGTAGTATTAGAGAGCTTGCTATTGAAATACTTGGGAAAACGTCAGGAAAGAAGTTTGAGGATAAAGAGACTTGGTGGTGGTCAAATGAAGTACAAGGAAAAATAAAAGAGAAGGGAAAATTATATAAAAAGTGACAAGAAACCAGACCGGACATAGATCTTCAAAACTATATGGTCGCCAAAAAGGAAGCTAAAGTAACAGTAGCAAAAGCTAAAGCAGAAGCGTATTCAAACCTATACGATCAACTTGATACCAGGGAAGGCGAAGCAAAGATATATAAAATAGCCAAACAGAGAGCAAAGAAAGCAAGAGATTTTAATAAGATTAGATGTATCCGAGATGAAAATAATAAAATACTAATTCACGAAAAGGATGTCATAAAGAGATGGAGAAAGTATTTTGACAGTTTATTAAATGAAGAATTTGACAGACAGCCTGTGGAGTTAACGGAGACAGTTACAGCAATGGTTACCAGAATAACAAACGAGGAAGTGGCTCAAGCGCTTCAAAAAATAAAGAAAGAAAAAGCAGTCGGACCAGATGATATTCCTGGGGAAGTATGGAGAGCATTGGAAGAGTCAGGAATACGTTGGCTAACAGGTCTATTTAATAGAATTATGGAAGATGGACAAATGCCAGACGAATGGAGAAGCAGTATATTAGTACCTGTCTACAAAAACAAGGGAGACATACAACAATGTACAAATTACAGGGCTATAAAACTGCTTAGCCACACCATGAAAATATGGGAGAGAGTAATTGATAGACGGATACGTGAAGAAACCGAAATATCCGATAATCAATTTGGCTTTATGCAGGGCAGATCAACAACAGATGCAATTTTCATTGTAAGGCAACTGATGGAACAATACAGGAATAAAGAGACCAACGCTCATATGGTATTCATTGATCTTGAGAAAGCATATGATAGAGTTCCTCGAGAGATTCTGTGGTGGGCACTCAATAAGAAAGGAGTCCCTGGCGAATATGTAAAGATTGTAAGAGATATGTATGAGGGAGTAACGACTAGTGTTAGGACAGGTGTGGGAGAGACTGATAAATTTCAGGTGAAAGTAGGATTGCACCAAGGCGTGTTACCTAGTCCTTATTTATTCTCATTAGTATTGGACCAGATAACAGCGAAACTACAGGGTAGTATTCCATGGTGCCTAATGTATGCTGATGATGTAGTGTTAATAGGAAATAGTGAAAGAGACTTAGAACAAAAACTGGAACAGTGGAGACAAGCTCTGGAGGAAAAAGGTTTAAAACTTAGTAGGATAAAAATAGAGTATTTGGAATGTTCATTTAAAGATGGAGGTACTACAAATAAAATGGTATCTTTGGATGGTGAAATGATTGTGAAAAGCAACAGTTTTAAGTACCTAGGATCGGTAGTACAGAGTAATGGAGAAATAGATGGAGATGCATGCAGTAGAATTAGGGCTGGATGGATAAAGTGGAACAGAAGGTGTGACAGAAAAATTCCTATGAAGCTGAAGGGAAAATTCTATAAAACAGCCATAAGACCAGCTATGATGTACGGAACTGAATGTTGTGCAGTGAAAAAGAAAGAGGAACAACGAATGCATGTGGCGGAAATGAGAATGCTTAGATGGATGAGTGGAGTGACAAAGAAGGATAAAATTAGAAATGAGTATATTAGGGGAAGTCTAGATGTGGCACCAATTGATGCCAAAATGAGAGAGCATAGGTTGATGGTTTGGTCATGTTCAACGTCGAGACGTTAATCACCCAATACGAAGAATAGCTGAAGTGCAGATTCCTGGAAGGAGTAGGAGAGGAAGACCAAAGAAGACCTGGGGGGAAGACGATAAGGCAGGACATATTGGTAAAGGGGATTAACATTGATATGACCCAAGATAGAATTGTGTGGAGAAATGTAATTAGGGAAGCCGACCCCGCATAGGGATAAGCCAAAGAGAATGATGATGACTCGACTAAAATACGTGATTTTATTAATAAGGTTGTAGGTCTTCTAGGTCTTCTAGTGTAAGAACAATAAACATTAAAATAAAAAAGGGTGTTCTTAATTGTTAAAGGTAAATATAACATTAAATTCTGTAACTTTCAAATAATAAGATAGAAATAATATTTTGTGAAATAACGTTGATACCACCCTGTGCTAGTTACAAGTAATGACGCTCACTTATTCCACCGGTGTGACAAAAGAACATCAAAACGAGAGTGATTATTAACGCTCTTCCTTTGTTTTTACGACAGGTAATGGAGAGATTTAAGAGGAAAATGGAAGAAAAATTTCAAGTGTTTTTCTTTACGGACAGTTTAAGCGGTTTTACGAGAAAAAATACCTTAGCTGCTAATATACAACACAAATGTTTTTAAAGAATATCGGATGACTAGTTTAACCAATTTTAAATTTTTAACTGAAAACTTGTATTAAGTATTATTTTTTCTCCTGTGTTTATGCATCAACTCATCAGCTCACGTAAAATCGGCTGGGACCATTAACTATAATATACATATAATATAATAAATACCTAATTAGAATAGTTAATTTTAATAAATATATTATATATAATATAATCAGTACCCTTTTACCTTACGGTGTCGGGTTTTCAATTTCTATATTATACATAATAATAGTGTCCATACTAATTATTTAAAAACTTCCATTCTTTTCGATTTTTCGCCACATTGGTTGCCTCTTTCCATGTTATTCTTTTCTTCTCTAGTATTCTTCTTACTACCCTATCCCATGTTGTTCCTGGTCATCCTCCTTTCTTCCTTTGCTTTATCTTTGCTTCCCAAACCTTCCTCACTAGACTCATCTTGTCCATTCTTTGCAAGTGTCCCCACCAACTAAATTGTCGTTTTTCAATGTATTCTAGATATGTAGCTATGATAGAGTAGCTTCTATGTTTAGATCTTCCCGTATAACAGTATTTCTTAATCCATCATGTCTGGTCACACCTTTAACTCTTCTTAGATATTTCATCTCGACTGCTTGAATTCTGCTTTTTCGTCTTTCATCCAACACCCACGTTTCACATAGATAGGTTAGTATAGGTCTGAATATCGTCTTGAACAAGTTAATTTTTAACTATTTATAATGGGAAATAAGCCACAATATTATTAAAAAATGATTTTTATTAATATTGTGGCTTATTTCCCATTATAAATAGTTAAAATTGTAAAAATGCCACAAGAAAATAGCTTCAGAACAACATTAAGTTAATTTTTGTCTTTATAGTAAACTATAAATTTAATTATAATAAATACAGTTTTGAATTATTGAAATTTACTTGTAGACCGGTCTAGTTAGACTCAAAAATAGGAGTGAGGCTACAATAATTACCATCAAGCTGAAAATTGGCAGGATTGTTTGAAATACCATCATAAATGAAATCTAAAAAGTCCTCATAAATCCGACCCGTGCTAAAAAATTTACGCGGGGTCAAAGGTCACCAAATATGGTTTTTAGCGATTTTTAGCGAAACGGCAAGTTTTATCGTAAAATTAGCTCTAACAAAAAATGTAGGTTAGATAATTATCTATAAAAAATATCTTAATAGTTTTTTTCCTAAGAGCCACTGTTTTTGAGATACAACGATTCAAAGAGTTGAAAGACTTATAATCGTCATGTATTAGTGCACCAGGTATGTATATACATCACTGAAGCTGTAATACAAGTAAACATAATATTCTATCGGTCAACTTAACTTATTTTACACGTAATAATATAAGATTATAAATATGATAATGTTTCTACTATACAGCTTGCGGTCTACCGAGGGATGCAATGTATAAGCTGTATTATATTTAAGTGCCAACAAAAAAATCATTACAAAGTGAATGTAACGCGAAAATAATAAGAATTATTTGAATTTTACGGCTTAATCCCAACAAAAATAGTAAATTAATATGACAAAGTATTAACTTATAATAATTCATAACAACATAAAAGCGACATACATCATTTATGGAGGATATCTATTACATCGCATTGTGTGGGATAGCGAAGAACCATTCAACGTTATCTTAGATAAATACGTTCAGTATGTACGGCGTCATTTTGGTCCCAGAGTTACTGTCGTATTTGATGGCTATAATGATTTTACGAGAAATATTAAAGCTGCAGAACAACGTCGTAGAACTTCAGCAGCATCTTCATCTTCTAATATTTTATTTGATCAATATATGACAGTATATCTACCACTGAACAGAAATTTCTTGCAAATACTAATTTTTCAATGCTGAAAGATCAGTTTATTGCTGAAAATATATCGGTAAAACAAGCTAATAATGATGTTGACGTAATGATAATTGAAACAGCCATAGAGTAATTCAATTTAACAAATACAACTATTGTTGTAGGTGAAGATGTAGACTTGCTCGTATTACTCACTGGTAGAACTCCAATCGAAAAAAACTATCTTTTTTTAAAACCTGGAAAAGCTCAACACCAATCGGAAATATATTCATCGAAAAGTTTATCTACTTTTGCAAAATGTCAAAATCATATACCTACTATTTTTACACGCAATAACTGGCTGTGATACGACATCTGCATTTTTCAGGAGGGGTAAAACGACTGTTTTTAAAATGTTTGAAAAACAAGATGTACTTGAATGTGCTGAAGTTTTTAAAAAAACTAATTCAACTCCACAAAAAGTTCAACGGAATTAGCTTTCTTCTCTCTATGTATGGAGCGCCTAAGAAAACTACGTGCTTAGATAAGTTTCGATATGCATGTTTTTTTTAAAGTACTCGAAACAAAAAACAAGTGCAGTTATCTTGTCTTCCTCCAACCTAAGCGGCTGCTCATCAACATCTTTTTCGGGTATATTACAAAGTTCAAGTATGGCTTGGTTATCAGCTAGATTCAAAAGACTGGGGGTGGAAATTAGTCGACAGTTCATTAGAACCAATTCAAACTTTACTCCCCCCTGCGCCGGAAAAACTCCTGAACACAATTTTTTGCAACTGTAAAAAGGGATGTAGCGCTAAATGTGGTTGCAAAAAGTTGGACTGTTTTGTTCGGTAGCATGCACTAATTGTCAAAACCGGTCATGCTCCAATGTTGAATCACCAACAATTGAGGATTCATTTGATTCTATCGAGGAGCCATGCGATGTGTCATTATTGGGACAATCCCTGGGACAACCCAGGATGAACAAGAAAAAGAAGAAGAAGAAGAAGAACAAGAAGAATAAGAAAAAGAAGAAGAACTAGCAGGTCAAGAAGAGGAAGAAGAACAATGAGAAGAAGAACAAGGGAAGCAGAAGTATTAGAAAATTATGAACCAGTTTGATAAATTTCCCTTTTTTTAATTTATACCGCTTTATATAACTTTTATCATTTTTAACCCTTGCCAATATCAATTATTAAATAGCTTTAAACTAAACAGAATCATAACAGATCCGTGGAATACGCCTACCGGGGAAACCACGTTAAAAAACGCGCTAAGTACACTACCTCAAAGGTGGTGTGGAAACGTGTTCGCATATTATGACGATTACCACTTTTTGAATCGTTATATCTCAAAAACGGTGGCTCTCAGGAAAAAAAGTAATAAAACATTTTTTATAGATAATTATCTAATCTACATTTTTTGTTCGAACTAATTTTACGATAAAACTTACCGTTTCGCTGAAAATCGATAAAAACCATATTTGGTGACATTTGACCCCGCGTAAAATTTTTAGCACGGGTCGGATTTATGAGGACTTTTTAGATTTCATTTATGACGGTATTTTGAACAATCCTGCCAATTTTCAGCTTGATGGTAATTTTTGTAGCCTCAAATGACCATTTGCCATTTACGTGACACAAATGAAAAATGCATCGAGTACGACACACTACCGGTTCTTGCATTTGTCGATTATGACAAAGATTTTGATTCAGTAAGCGGCGTCCTCATTGAGTTGACATTGTCGATCGACTCTGTCTATCGACACTGTCGACCGACAAATCGAAAAAGCTTCGATGTCCACACCAGATAGGCAGAATATTTGTCGACATTCGAAACGAAAATGTGTGACGAAGATGACGCCATTATTGTTTGTGCCGCATTTTTTATTATCACAACTAAAAAACGTAAATCATCGCGTAAAAGAAGATTTTGGGTTCGACCAAGTCTTCAAAGTAGAAATCGGTATAGCGGTAGTAATCTGATGGAAGATTTGAAAAAGGATGATATCGATATATTGAACCTTGAATACAGATGTAATGCAGGTTTCAGAAATTTTTTTCGAATGTCGGAAGGTGAATTTGAATATTTGTTGCAAAAAATCGGGCCAAAAATTTGTAAGCAAGACACCAATTGTAGACCTGGTCTTATTTTTGTTACGTAAAAATCTTAAACTTTCATAAGCAAACCATTTACTTTTGTACACATCCTCCGTGCCACTGCCAGATTTATTGCCATCCTTTATTTTTTTATTTCTCTTGCTAACTGACTTTAAATATTTTTTATTTTTGTTCTACCACCTGCTTTTCTATATTAAATTCACTGGCAATTTCCATCAAAGCATCGTGTCTCATGTTTCAGTCTTTATAATATTTGCTTCTAGTGTTCCATAGATTTGTTTTTAATTTGTAAGCTTCAATAAATGCAATCACGTTTTTGCCGACAAGTACAAAACACGAGACTTTAGATGAGGCAGACTACGCCGCACGCTGAATTATTTTTACTGTACATATTTTTAAATGTCAAAGGTCGAAGGTCGAATGCACGTCCACACTTCGGATTCCACTCGACTACCCTTTGATTTTACCGACAGAGCATGGAAAACCAGTCGACACGTCGATCGACATCTTTTGTCGATCGACAAAGTCGATTGCCGCGTACACACTCAGTCGAGAGTGTCAATAAACACAGTCGATCGGCAACGTCGACTCAATGAGGACGCCGCTGTAGAGTTTGAAACAGTCCTGGGCCTAGATTCCGTGCACTGTAGATATCTACATGTCCCTTTCTATCGATATTTGAATATCAAAATATTTGAATTTTTAGCTTTAATTGAATTATTTTCTAGTTTTGCTAGGTTATACTCTAATTGATAAACTAGAGCAAAACTAGAAAATAATTCAATTAAAGCTAAAAATTCATATATTTTGATATTCAAATATCCATAGAAAGCGACATGTAGATATCTACAGTGCACGGAATCTAGGCCCTGGAAGCCTTAAAGCAAAGCCGACTAGATTACAGGTACACGTCACTAATGAAAAACATCTATGAGAGCGCTACATCAACTATAATGATTACACGGCGACACAGAAAAATTCAGCTTAAGTCGAGGAATAAGACAAGGAGACAGTCAATATTTAAGAACACAATGGCAATATATGGGCATTAATATAGATGGAGAAAGACTAAATCGTCTGAGGTTTTGAGGTTTGCAGATGAACTAGTAATAATCGTAAACAACTTATATACAAGATACAGTTTCTATGATATATTCGCTTAAAACTCTGTCAGAGAGCACGATTAAAAATAAACTTTTAGAAAACTAGACTTAAAACATACACCAAACAGATACAAATATCTGAGACACGAGATCAAAATAAGCAGACGATCAAACACATGAAATACAGAGGCAAATAGGCCTGACATGGGCAGCATTTGGCAAACGAAGCCATATTCTAAAAAGTTCAATTCCCATATGTCTCAGGCGAAAGGTTTATAACCAATGTGTTTTTTTTGTACCCACTTATGGAGCAGAGACTTTAATATTGAGCAAAATCCGCGAATAAACTCACGAGTTACACAACGAGCTATGAAACGTGAAATTCTAACTGTGAGCCTTCCAGACCATATGGCAAACCAACAAATCAGGCAAAGATCAGGAGTTCAAGACGTAATCGAAAGAATCACGACGCTTAAGTGAAACTGGGTAGCTAGAACGCAAGATGGACTGTGGACAAGACGAATCATGGAGACCCACAAAATAAAAAAGAAGCCGATGAAGACCACCGACTAGATGGACCGACATAGAAAGAGTGGCGGGAAATTGGCTACAAGCGGCCCAGTCTAGAGAACACTGTAAAGAACTGTGAGAGACATATGTCCAGCAGTGGACGCTATTGGCTGATTGATGATGATGATGATGACGACGTGGTATTTTAGATTTTTGGTGATTTGTTTAGAGTAGACCGTTGGATTTCAATAGTTCAGTCAAGATTTTATCCCTTGTGACTTTAAGAGTACCTACTGCAATATGAAATCAAGAATTGTAAAATACGTGAAATCTGTGCGGTTTCCTAGGTAATCTGCGTGAAAATTGAATTTTCTCTTGTAAAGAAAATCGCATGTGCTACGATGATTTTCTTCCATATGCCATTTTACGAATCGAAAGAAGAGTATTGATTCCATTTCAAAAACTTTGGTATGAGGGACTTAATCAGATTTTCTGGTCTAGCACGTGGTTCTTTAACAAAAATACTGAAAATATGCTTGATATTGATAAACTGACTTCTCAAAATACCAAATCTTAGAACTGAGAGTAAGAGCTTAGAGATGCTACATGGTCTCGATACTACAAGATGGACTTGAAAGCGGACATTGAAGCAAGAACACATAAATAAACTACAGTCATTTGAAATTTGGTGTTACAGAAGGATGCTTAGAATAGCATGAAAATAGCATAGAAGAAAACGAACACGGAAGTATTGCGAGATATGGGTAAAGAATGCGAAAAAATAACCTTCCGTGACTAACATTCGGTCTGTGAGACCGACCACTTAGAGTTTTTACGATTATATCCAAATCATTCGTTATGTATCTTCACCGCCATTAGTAGCTGCCTATTTTGGTGATGAAGTTTAAGTCTTCAGTGTTAAGTGAATACGCAATTATCGGCAAATTCTGTCTTAGAGACCGATGTTTGTGTATTTTTGATCGTTATATGGGTTTCTTGTGATTCTCTTTCATTTATTGTTTTGTTGTTGTTTCATTTCACAGTTTTCTTTCAGAAAATGGGTACGTGCAGTTATGAAATTGAACAAGAGAGAATTAGACGACTTCTTGACGAAGTTTGATCTGACGTAGCAGAGAATAATGATTAGAGCTTCCATAACAATCACTTTAAAGTTCAAAATGAGAAAAGTGATGCGGAACAAGATATCTGCCTGACGATGACGTGACATCTGTATTATCAGTTAGGAGAACGACCCATAAGCTTTGTTTCGTTGGACGTGACGAACTCGATGGAAAAAATATTTAGATTAACAAAAGAACGTGCGAACAAGTGCTGATAATTTAGTAACCAAATTGGCAGAAGTAAAAGGTGAAGCTAGGTACAATAAAACAGCAATGGGAATATTGAGCTTGTTTTTCACAAATGAGATGTTATTTAATTGTTTTTATTTTCTTTGGTGTTTTGCTAATGTTTAAGAGATTTAATCAATTAAAAATAGGTATTATTCTTGTTTAATTTTTCTTCTTCAAAGAGTGAACACAATCCTACGCTTGAAAGTGTGTCAATAGAAACATTTTTTTTATGTCGGTCTCTGAGACCGATGTTAGCTTTAATGTTCAGAAAACCTATGTTAGTTGCGAAAGGTTAAATGCAGTTCCATAGAACTCTTCAGAGCAGCGGTAGATAGAGTAAATATAGTGATGATGATATCCAACCTCTTATTAGGAGACGACACTTAAAGAAGAAGTGTAGCGGCATGGTAGAGCCTTTCGCACATTTTGATGGCATGATCAATGCGATCTGTTATCAGGACTATGTCGTTTGCGAACCTGATGTGACTAAGTTGCTCTCCATATTTATGTTTATGTCCTTTTCGTTTATAGTCCAGGGCGCATCTGTTTTGAGATAAACGTTGAGAGATGACTCAAATTTTTTTGCAGAAATTGCTTAAAAATAACTCAAATAATAATATTTGAGTTATCCTCCCACTCAAAATGGTTCGGAACATTGTTTAAATAATCAAAATGTCAAAATATGAAGGAAAAATTCGATTTTTTACTGGTTTTTTGATTATAACTTTAAAACTACTCATTTCCGAGAAAAGTTGTACTTACATAAAAGTTGCGTAATTAAATTTCCTACAATATAGAATTCGTTAAAATTTTAAAAAATGGTCACCCTTGTTGCAAAATAGCAATATTTGCGAAAATACAAAAACAAGTATTCGCATTTTACGTTTTTCAACCATTTATGCTTCACTTAGGACCTTCATATTTCACCCAGAAAAATTTTATGATATAGTTAAACAACACTGTAAATTTCATTAAGATCAGTTTAGTAGATTTTGCAAAATAAATTTTGCAATCCACCTTTGGCAAAAAAAATTCATTTTTTTTAAATGTTGCAGGACTGAAAATAAAGCAGATATCAAGTTGAATTTTTTTTTGCTTATAGAAGTGTACTGTACCTTTCATTTGCAATTTGCCAAATTAAAATCGATTAATTACCACGGCGGCAGGAAATTTTTTAAATAAACATTAATTTTTGGTGCTACGCGCAGGACAACAGTGTTCGATTCACATAAGTTGATTTCCACCAAAATTTCTTCCAATCTTTATTTAATATATTATTTTCTTACCCTATATTTTGTTGTATTTTAATATTTTAATTCCACAAAAATCAAACTAATTTTATTATTGTTTGTGAAATATTGTTTAAACAATTGCATATGCTTAAAAATAATAAACTTTTATTCTCTAAGTTAAAATATATGAATAAAGAAAGTTTTTGCTAAAAAAGTGTTATTTAAAAGGATAGAGTATGCATTTTTATTTCGCAATAAACAAATTTATTTATTTATATCGAAATGTAATAAAAACTAAAATGTATCAATCATTATCAAAGGTCACTGGAATGCCCAATCAGAGCAAACTATCCGCTGTCCTGCGCGTAGCACCAATAATTAATGTTTATTTAAAAAAATTCCTGACGCCGAAAGGTACGGTACACTTCTATGAGCAAAATAAATTTCAACGTGCTATCAGCTTTATTTTCAGTCCTGTAACATTTTGAAAAAATGAATTTTTTTTGCGAAAGCTGGATTGCAAAATTTATTTTGCAAAATCTATTGAACCGATCTTAATGAAATTTACAGTATTGTTTTACTGTATCATAATGTTTTTCTGGGTAAAATATAAAGGTCCTAGGTGTAGCATAAATGGTTGAAAAACGTAAAATGCGAATACTTGTTTTTGTATGGATTTTTCGCAATTATTGTTATTTTGAAACAAGGGTGACTATTTTTTAAATTTTTAACCAATTCTATATTGTAGGAAATTTAATTTCGCAACTTTTATGTTGGTACAACTTTTCTCGGAAATGAACACTTTTAAAGTTATAATCAAAAAACGAAGAAAACAATCGAATTTTTCCTTCATTTTTTGACATTTTGATTATTTAAACAATGTTCCGGACCTTTTTGAGAGGGAGGATAACTCAAATATTATAATTTGAGTTATTTTCAAGCAATTTCTGCAAAAAAATTTGAGTCACCTCTCAACGTCCAATTGTAATATTTTTAGAAATGCGCCCTGGTCTATTAGGATTGCACGCTTACACATGTCTGGTGTACCATATTAAATACATTGTTCTAAACAAAAATCGTCTGCTATATAAATCTACCACAGTCATTATTGTTTTCTTTTCTCCTAGTCATGTTTTTGGTGTGGTGAGAGATAACCAACAGCTAATTAGTACTACTTAACCATTTGAACACTATGTAAAAATAATAATAATTTTTTTACAAAAATCCTACAAGGCTAAAGGTTTTCGTGTATCATTCGCTATTTAAAATAATGACTTTTATTGGCTCTTTACAAGTTACACACGTATTTTACAAAGATAAGGGCAATAATATATAATTATTATTTTCTTTTAAAATAATTCCAAACAACTTCTGAAATATATTCAATTCATAAAACTCAAGCCCGATTCATAGCGTCACTGCCAGATTCTCAATTTCTCCAACTTCGGTAATAAGAAGAATATCAAAAAGGCGCGAGAATAAACATATATATACTACACCCTACACCTTATAAGAGCTGAAATCTGATGTTTAATAAAACTTTATATTAACTCTTGTCAGGTTCATAACCATTCGGAGTTTTGAGTTAACCTTAGATTCTTCAAGAACGGTCGTAAGAAGTATACACAATGTCTACAAAAAAATAATACATTAAATAAAATAGAGTACTAAAAGATACAACAGACAGAACAGACTATCAAATAAATTCGATAGTTACCAACCTGTTGAACGAGAGCGGGATTCCGCAAATGTTATAGTACCATAGAACACCTACAGACAATAAGGACACTTATCGAAAAGTGTAACGAATACAATGAACTTCTTCATTTGACATTTGTGGATTACAATAAGGCATTCGATTCCATAGAACTCTGGCCGTATTAGACGGAATGAATAACGCAAGGATTGATTCCAGATATAGAATACTCCTAAAACACATATACGACAATGCAACTGTGAACATAAATGTAGCAGAAGGCCTAACAACAAGCAAAATAAGAACGGAAATAGGTGTTAGACAGGGGGACACTATATCTCCAAAGTCATTTACTCTTGCATTAGACGATGTGTTCAAGAAGTTAAATTGGGAACAACGTGGAATTAAAATCGATGGCAGATTTTTAAGTCACCTGAGATGTGCCGATGACAAATGTTATAGTACCATAGAACACCTACAGACAATAAGGACACTTATCGAAAAGTGTAACGAATACAATGAACTTCTTCATTTGACATTTGTGGATTACAATAAGGCATTCGATTCCATAGAACTCTGGCCGTATTAGACGGAATGAATAACGCAAGGATTGATTCCTGATAGAATACTCCTAAAACACATATACGACAATGCAACTGTGAACATAAATGTAGCAGAAGGCCTAACAACAAGCAAAATAAGAACGGAAATAGGTGTTAGACAAGGGGACACTATATCTCCAAAGTCATTTACTCTTGCATTAGACGATGTGTTCAAGAAGTTAAATTGGGAACAACGTGGAATTAAAATCGATGGCAGATTTTTAAGTCACCTGAGATTTGCCGATGACATAGTACTCATTAGCAACAATACAGAGGAACTGATCTGCATGCTGAAAGAACTTAAACGAGAATCTGAGAAAATCGGTTTAAACATGAATTTAAATAAAGCAAAAGTGATGACAAATCAAAATATCACAATCGACTTAGATGAAAGTGAAATCGAAAGTGTCGAAGAGTATACCTAGATCACACGATCAAACTAGGCAAACAGAATCAAACGGCAGAAATAACTAAAAGAATCCGAATGACTCGGGCAGCAGTATAGGAAGACTCAGTGATGTGTTAAAAAACAAAAAGATACCAATAAATCTAAAGAAAGGGGTATTCAATAGTTGTATTCTACCAGTTAACACTTATGGAATGGAGACGATGACACTTACAGAGGTATCAGCCAATAGATTTACAACGACACAGAGAGCGATCGAACGAGCTATGTTAGGAGTATCTCTGAGGGAACAAATAGGAAATGAGGAAGTGCGAAGAAGGACGAAGGTGGAAGATTACATTATTACTGATGGCCGAAAGTCCCTGAAAAGTTATATAACGTTTATTTTAATAAGTTACGCAGTGGTGAAAATAAAAGAGAAAATTTAGTGTAATTTTTAATTGCAAATATTTCATTCAAAAGAAAATTTTTATTTATTATAAGGGACTTTCGGCCCTCGGTAATAACGTACCCAATCTTTCATACTGCGTTTAAATTTTAAAAAAATACTTATTAGTTTTCTCAGAATTCGAAAAAAAAATAAATACATTTAAAACGAATTGAAAATTTTGACAGACGACATTTTGCGTAGGGATGGGAAAAACCTACAGGTTTTAACCTAAAACCGGTTTTTTTACTTCGCAATAACCGGTTTTTCCGGTTGTTTTTTTGTCCCGGTTATAACCGGTTTTTTATTATTAAAGTAAAAACCGGTTATTAGGTTTTTACGGTGATTAGGATTAAGTTAGGTATTATTTTGGATCCCAATCATAATTATTATTCTCAAGTAACTATTACAAACAAAACCATAATTCAAATTTTATTTTATAAATACAGAAGCAAACTGAAAGTTCAAACTCACATCAGCCAGAAACGATTAAGTTTTATTATAATATTTCGTTGAAAAGGTATTTGTAATCATAATATTTACATAAGAAGTGGTCTGGTTGAAGTAGACGCAAACATCATCTATTTTTCACACTTGACTCTTGACATTGAAAGTAGGTGAATGACTTTTTCTGATTACCAAAAATAATGTACTGACTATGAATATCGAATTACCTATTACGAATACAAATCTCCAAGGATTTCCCTACGTTTTCAAAACGATACACCCATACAGGAATTATTAAATGAGTTAAAATGTACCTATTATACAAATATACAAACGTGTTAAGAGAAATACATGATAAATTTTTTTGATGGTAGTAAAAATAAAAGATAAATTACATTATGCAATTTATTTTTAAGTAAAATATTTATGTTGATATTGTTTTTTTTTAATCCCATTTGAAAGAGTCTGGGAAATATTTTATAAGCTGAAATGGTTGGGTCAAATTGTATATTAATGCAATATGTATATACTAATCTTACGCTATATTATATTTAATAATAATTAATAAAAATATATATGTAATAATAATAAATAAATATAATAATTAATAGAATAAAATGGTTTTATTAAAAATTGTGTTTTATTTATATTGATATTGATGTTCTTTCGATAGTACTAATTTTGATCATATTGATATCGAGTATTGAGTCGAGTGGAGTATCGCAAACTAAAGTGCATTGTAAATGTAACATTGTAACATATTGGATTCAAAAAAACCGATTCGCAAAAAACGTTTTTGCGAAAACCGTTTTTTTTTGGATGGTTATAACCGCCAGGTTAAACCGTAAGCAAAAAAAACCGGTGTTTTGTCAAAAACCGCCATCCCTAATTTTGCGCCTTTCCCCTTAAAACAACTACAAATCTCATGAATTTAAACTACAAAATATAAATGGACTAAGCCAAGCTACGCAAATTTATATATCCATGACATCAACAATAATAGTCAGTTCGAAATTGAAACGACGATATTCTAAATAATTATTGATACTTTTCAGTACACAATCTGCCGCGAGAACTATTTTGCAAGGTATACGTAGAACGTAAGTTTCGTAAACTGGAAAGCAGGAACGAAAAGTTTCTAAAAGTTATAGAGCATAATGGCGTGACATTACAGATATTAGTGAAGTTATAAGAGGTAATGTAGTGTAAATAAATAACAGTAAAGCTTTGAAATAATGGAGCAACACTCATAAACGTTTACTATAATTGAATTGTCACACATGATACGGCTCCATCTTTAACTGAACATTTCAAATACTCTGTTTATGTCCTACTGAGACGTAAACCTTCTTCGACTAGAGATTGTCTCCACTGTTCCAAATTTGGTTTTAAGTCTCTTTCACTATTTCTTACTAACACTACGTCATTAGCATACATGGAATATTACCCTGTAGTTTTGCTGTTATCTGGTCCAAAACTAATGAGAATAAATAAGGACTCAGCATCGAGCCTTGGTGCAATCCTACTTTCACATGAAATTTATCAGTGCGAATATACTACTTCTCAGTTCGTCTGGCATTTGTCCAACTTCCATAATTCTATTAAATCAACCTGTTAGCCAACTTGTTTCTGTCTCTCCTAATGCTCTACATACTGCCCCAGAAATATCATCTGGTCCGACTGCTTTTCCTTTCCGTATTTTTTGAAGCGCTTGAGCCACTTTCCGTTTGGTATTTATCGTGACCATTGCAGTTATTCTCTCCGTTAACTCCACAGGTTTTCTGTCAAATTCTTGAAAAACTCTGAAAAGGACCGTTTATCGCAAACTCTTTCTCTTCTGACGAACTCTGAAGGCTGGTTCCTCAAGTACCCAGTCCGAAAAGAAAATACCGATACCACCAGTGGTTCAGCGAATACAACGACTCAGCGCCGAAATCCAAAAGACAAACCACGTTTTGAAAAGGTGTTACATGACCTAAAATAAAACATAGCAAAAAATCCAGTCCAAAACAACGAATACTGCACAAACCAGACGCATTGGACCTGTGTATCTTATATAATTCAATATGTTACGTAATACGTAACAGAACAACATCTCATACCAATCAACATCTAAAATTTACTGTTTTCATTGGGAAATAAGCCACAATTCTAGTTTAACATTAATTTATTGACGTTTCGACTTCCACGTCGGAAGTCGTTATCGAAATACAAAATATGAATTAATATCGATAACGACTTCCAACGTGGAAGTCGAAATATCAATGAATTAATTTCAAACTAAAATTGTGGCTTTATTTCCCAAAGAAAACAGTAAGTTACATCATTATGCCACAAGGAAATAGCGTCAGAACAATATTAACATCTAAAATAAATATAAGCAAAATGTACATAATATATATCCGAAATATAAGCAAAACGTAAAATACGTATAGGTAGAATAATTTTATACTTGTCACGGTGATTTTTGCCTAAACGTTACCTCATGCAATTACTTTAAGGTTTCCAACACACGTTATGAACCTCTGTAACAGTATAAAACTAATAAAGATGAATTCTAATAACTGGCAAACTGAAATTTAGTAAATCTTTTGCGTAAAAATTTTATTAATAAATCCTGAAAGTACATGCTTCCTTTATTACCTGTCTTGATACAAAGTTTCATATAAAACTAAGGTATTTCTAAATGAGAAGACCGCTTTGCCTGATATTGAGAGAAATATTTTTATCCCGAAGGCAATATTGTCACAGGGTAAGTTGTGCGAGAAGGTTTTGTGGAACGAAATGTAAAAATGTCTGCTTGAACACAACACAATTTGGAATATGTGTAACAGCTTTGTTTCAGTTTTGTTAATTATTGGTCCGTTGTTTTCGGTGTACCTTTTTAACTATATAATCTAGTCCAACATACGATAGAATATTTTCATTAAATATTAACGAAATCAGAGAATCTATACAGGGAAAAGATGGACCTTGATATTGATGTTTATGCTTGATACACATACTAGGCTATGGTAGGGTAGCCCAAGCGGGGATTTTTGCAGTTACTCGAGCGCTTCAGAAAATCACATGGGGAGAAACCTTGTACCCTGTAAATATACCCCTACCATACAGGGTGTAAAAAAAAGCAGATCACAAATTAAATCACATATTCTGGGACCAGAAATAGTTCCAAAAATTGAACCTAACTTACCTTAGTACCAATGTACACATAAAAAAGTTACAGCCCTTTGAAGCTACAAAATGAAAATCGAATTTTTTCAATATATCGAAAGCTAGCAGATATTTTGTATTGAAAATGGACATGTGGCATGTTTTTATTGCAGGAAAATCTTAAAAAAAATAACAGTAAAATTTGTACGCCCCATAAAAATTTTAGTGGGTTTTGTTCCCTTAAACCCCCCCTCAAACTTTTGTGTACGTTCCAATTAAATTATTATTCTGGTAACATTAGTTAAACACAATGTTTTTAAAACTTTTTTGCCTCTCATTATTTTTTCGAAAAGCTACCTTTTGTCGAGATGTGGCTTCTTTTTAATAAATTTCAAAGTGTACCTAAAAATGTAAATTATAATAAATAAATAATAAATTTTCATATTATTACCAGGTCTCTATAATCATACTTAACCGTACAAATATGTGGTGGATTTGACAAATATTAAAAATATCTCGATAAAAACTGGCTTATCGAAAAAGTACTAGGAGACAAAAACAATGTGTTTTACTAATAGTACCACAATAATAATTTAACTGGAACGTACACAAAAATTTGAGGAGGGTGAGGGGTGGGGGGTTCCATAAATTTCACTATAATTTTACTTTAAGATGCTTCTACGATAAGGATGCCACATGTCCATTTTCAATAAAAAATCTCTAATAGTTTTCGATATATGTATTGGAAAAAATTCATTTTCATTTTATCACTTCAAAGGGCTGTAACTTTTTTTGTGCACATTTGTACTAAGGTAAGTTAGGTTCAATCGAACTATTTTTGGCCCCAGAATATTTGATTTAATTTATGACCTGCATTTTTGTTACACCCTGTATATTGGATCTTAATACAGGGGAGTTCGTTAAGGGGGGTCCGAAATAAAAATTATATTCTTAGAAAAACTCGAAATCGTCAGATTAACCCATTAACGTCAAATTTTTTTTAAAAACGTTAATTGTAACAGTATTCTGTACAAAACTTAAGAAGAAAATTGTTTGTAAATGAAATAATAATTGAGAAAAAGAGTGTTCCCATATCGAACCACTACTTAGGCGCGAACCCGACAGATGTTCGTTAAGAGTTACTTGCAGCTGCGGAGACTCTTCCTGGTGCTTCCGGTGGGATTTTATATCTTATTACTTAGATAGCCAATTGGCTAATATTACGACCAAATTTTCTATACAACTTCCATGTATTTTTAATGTTCGCGTTCACTAAGATGTAAAAAGAGGCCAATACCATTTTTTTCAGACCGATTCCAATTCGATAGGAAGATACATCGCTATCCATCAAATCAGTGGCACCCATATTATTATTGTATTGTGAAACAATATTTTGGCCTGGGAACAACAATGTTTTTTTCTCCTGTCTTGAAAACTTTTTAAGAGGTCTAGTTGGTGTAATGCAAAAAGTTCTTAAGGGCTTCAACCATCTTACTTTGACTAATCAGAGGCTGGAAAATCATACACTGTAGGAACCAAATCCCTTTCTTCGCAAAAATCTGCATTTTGCTGCCTCGTGAACATATTTAGATCTCCATCAGTAGAAGTTCGCGAAGATGGAATTGCTCTGCTAGTACGGGGTGGGTCTAAGTGGTTTCTTCTACGATCGTGTCTTCAGCAGTGCCTTCAACTCTAGTTGCCTTCATTCGAAAATACAGTTTCCGCACCTGAAGATAGCTGGTTACGATTTAGATTATCAATAAAACCAGCGCCATCTTCATCTGCCGAATCTTTGTCTGTCAAAATGTTACTATCTGGAGATTCTATGTAAATGGCAGAAACATCGTTATTACTTTCGTTTTCCTCGAAAGCTATATCGAGATCTTCTTTCAAAGAAATTGCTCTAAAAATAAAAAAAAGTTAAAAAAGAGTAGTGAAAACGACATATCCAGAAAACCGCCTAGCGGTTCAATTTGTGAACACATATATTTTTGGCCTAATTACGAAAAAACCAAAAGATGAGATATTATGAAAACCTGTACAAGTTATTTATTGAAGTTCCTAGAAAATCTTTTGATAACAAAAACGAGGATCCTTGTGCAAAAAGTAATAAATAAAACACTTACACGAAACGAATGTCCATATTTTGATACAAACCGTAAATTCAAAAATTTATTAGACTGGAAAATAGGTATAAAACTAATTTTTAGTTGTTCATTCAAGAAGAGGTAACTATGAGTTACAAATAGGCGGAATCTCTCCGCGAAATAATACCTAACAATGTGTTAAATGGCCTCCGATGCGTACGCAATTTATTGGCTCCATATGGTACCCGTAGGCGTGAATAGGATAATATAGGTAAGTTAAGTGCAGAATATTTCACGTGATATTTCAAAAATCTGACGATTTGAGCGGGGCGTAAGGAAATAGGCGAGTCCCAAATTTTCACAAGAAAAAAGCGAATATTTCGCGGAATGAATGACAGATCGAAAAACTAAAAAATACGTGCTCAATAATTTTCAAAAATCTAACGAATGATACCAGACACGACTTCCCACGGAAAGGGGTGGGGGTTAAATTTAAAATTTTAAATGAGAATCCCGCGATATTTTGCGAAATGAACATCAGATCGAAAAACTGCAAAATACACGTATTCAATATTTTTGAAAAATATATGGAATGACACCAAACAAGACCCTCCACGGAGGTGGGGTGGGGGGTTACTTTAAAATGTTAAATAGGAACCCCATTTTTTATTGCAGATTTCATTCTTTACGTAAAAATAAGTAACTTTTATTCGAGACATTTTTTCGAATTATGGATAGATGACGCTATAGTCGGAATAAACGATTGTTGGAAATGGAAAATTAAATTAAAAACTGGAAAGTCCCCACTTCAATGGAAAACTTTACTTAATTTTTTGGGTTTTGGGACCTAATCTTCACAACCCAATAGGTTCCCATAACGCTCGAGTAACTGCAAATTTAGCACACTTTCCTCCCCTACTACTATATTACAGTTAAAATTATCAGCTAATAATATCGTACGACATTTTTGCCGGGGAGAACCTTTCGGACAGGTCCGGCGCCAATTGCAACTTTAACCCTGATTCCAGTAGCTAGTGTCGATGCACACTAGCTCAGGGGGACCGATGGGTTTACGTGCCCTCCGAAGCACGGTACGTATTATTTTAAGATATGAAAATGTCATTGTTGGTGCCGAGATTCGAACTCGTGCCAGAAGGCCAGTATCTTGCCGCTGAGATACAGGTGATACAGGAGATACAGCTGTATACAGGTAATTCCATAAGTTATCTAATAAACTGCGGTGCAAAAAAATCGATCCACTAAAAAATTTGGTCATTTTTGATGTTTCGAATTTCCTCAACCTGTTGTCCGATTTAAGCGACTTTTTACCACGTTATAGCCTTATTCATTGACAATATCGCTGTAATAATATTGTTGCTAGACGTCAAACTGTCATTGTATACCGGGTGTACGAATCAAACTGTGCTTTTTTCTCAAAGTTCGCATCATCCTGTGGATTATTCTATCATTTATAAAATACTGAAATTAAAACCCAACTATAGCCTCAGGTTTTCTTAACATTTTGTCTTTCGATTCATTCGCTTATGTTAGATAATAAAGAAGTTAGTTACTTTAACAACTGGCCATGTTCGTCATCAGTACAGAGTGTTTTCTAAATAAGTGCGACAAATTTGAAGAGGTAATTTTACATGAGAAAATAATGACAATTTGCTTTATAATCATATGTCCGCAAACGCTTCGGTTCCGAGATACGGGATGTTCAATTTTTTTTTACAAACAGACGATTTATTTATTGCTTTAAAACCAGTTAAGATATGCAAATGAAATTTGGTGGGTTATAAGACGCAGTGATTGCACATTTTTTAACATGCAATTAAAAATTGTATATTTATTGGCGTGCGTACGGGTAATATTATCGGTCATAATACCCGTTTGCGCGCCAATGGTGAATATTAAATTCTTAATTGTATGTCAAAAAATTTGCAATAACTACGTCTTAAAACCCACCAAATTTGATTTGCATATCTCAACTGGTTTTAAAGCAATAAATAAATCGTCAGTTTGTAAAAAAAATTGAACATCCCGTATCTCGGAAACGAAGCGTTTGCGGACATATGATTGTAAAGCAAATTGTCATTATTTTCTCATGTAAAATTACCCCTTAAAGTTTGTCGCACTTATTTAGAAACACCCTGTACTGATGACGAACATGGCCAGTTGTTAAAGTACCTAACTTTATTGTTATAATTTGGTTTTAATTTCAGTATTTTATAAATGCTAGAATAATCTACAGGATGATGCAAACTTTGAGAAAAAAGCACAGTTTGATTCGTACACCCGGTATACAATGACAGTTTGACGTCTAGCAACAATATTATTACAGCGATATTCTCAATGAATAAGGCTATAACGTGGTAAAAAATCGCTTAAATCGGAAAACAGGTTTAGGAAATTCGAAACATCAAAAATTACCAAATTTTTAGTGGATCGATTATTTTGCACCGCAGTGTATTAAGTCGATTTGGTTTTCATCACATACCAGCTTACAGGTAGTAAATACAGATAATAGTGATTACAGGTAGTGAATACAGCTTGCAAGGTACCTAGTGAATAAGCTTATCATTATGCTCGTGAAGCAATGATACTGTATAGCGCGTCCTCATCCTCATTGTTAATGAATACCTTTCTGATTTTACATTTTTCCTTAGGCCGATGCCACATTATGCGTTTTGACCGGATGCGGTGAAAACGCATCCGTTTCTAACGCAACCGGACCGACCTGTCACACTATGCGTTTAGTCTGGTGCAGTTTGTAAGCGCGTACCGATGACTCAAAACGCATCCGTTTCCAACGCAACCGGATCGAGCTGTCACACTATGCGTTTTCACCGGATGCGGCGGAAACGCATCCGGTCAAAACGCATAATGTGGCATCGGCCTAAGAGGATAGTACACATTTTTATTATTATACATATAATTAGCCTTTATATTATATTCTTTACATATTCATAATCGTTAAATTTGGACTTTACAGTTTTTATAAAACACGTACACGCCTTTATATCGCAATTTGTTTCTTGTTAATTATTATTTTAACCCCCTCTGTGGCTCACTGGTAAGAGCGCCTACCTTTGGATCGAAAATTCCGAATGGTCGTGAGTTCGAATCTCACCAGGGTCAGAAATTTTTCGTTTATTATAAATTAATAAATAAAAATAGTTTCTGTCCTTGTGGGATCGGTACTCACCGGAGGGACCGCAGACGTTCGGATACAATTAGCGTCTCTTTGCAAAGACAATGACGAAGACACTTACTCAACACACACACTACACATGGCACTAGGTACCTAACTACAAAAATTCACCGTACCTACCATTTCAATGGCCATTAGTTGTAGAGGCATTAGCTAAATTAAAAATAAAATATTATTTTATCTAATTTATTGCAAAATACAGCAGCCACAGGTTAAAAAATTTTTTGTGTAATTATCCATTCATTCCTTGTGAAATTTCTAGTTTTTTTACATTTCATATTCATCCGCTTATTCAATAACATCAAAATCACGTCGTTGGTACCCTTTTTGTCTTTATTTTCGATATAAGTACTGTAGATCGAGGCATAATCAGTTCCTAGGCCATATATTCCAAAAACATTGCACCACAGGTGCCGGCTATAAAATACAGGAATATGTAGATGGTATATGTGGAAGTGGAAGGGGCAGATTTTACATGAAATCAAAACTTATGCTTATCACTCCGCCAGCTTTTGCTTTTATTTTAAATTTTTGTCAGTATACTTCATATTTAAAAATATATCTTCAAACATACCGCAGGGTTCACCTGCAGATTTCTACGTGCTGTTACAGGATTGCTCTTGTGATGGATGTTTTCTTCGCCACTAACTTTAAACTGTGTTAATATTGTGTGACGCTTTTTCTTTTTTTAATTTATTGTCGGTCAATTAGTAGATATTTACTTTTTCACTGTTTCATTATTTAAGTTATAGCGTTGATTGAGTTATAGTTTTAAGCTCTAGATCAAGAACGTTATATTGTAGTCGCCCCTAGATATTCACAACAACACCTCTAGACTGATACATTACAATAACAATCTGATCTGTTCGTACCCATCAGCTGCAATTTCCAGCAAAAGCATTAATGTCCTATTTTGTTGCAGACTTGTGCTGTATTTGGACGAAATGGAGAGGACGTCTGTGGATTTTGCAGAGACATCGAGATTTTGACTACTTAAATCTTAGCACTTGTGTCTTTTTTGCAGAATATTATTGGAAGCTTTTGAAAACATCCTTTTTTGTACTAGATGGTGTCATTAAATCAATTTCCTTAAATTTGGACTCATGCGGTTTTTGTAAAACACTTTGTTTTCAGTTTATTATTATTTTATCTATGTAATTTATTGCAAAGTACACCAGTCACAGGTTAATAATTTGTTTGTATAATTATCCAGTCATTACTTGTGAAATGGCTGGTTGTCTTGCATTTCATATTCATCCAATGTTATGCTAAAGGCGAAACAAAACCATATTCCATAAAAGTAACATTCACAAATTGATTTCCTTCAAACATTTGCTACATATATTTTCAAAGTTCTGTTATCGAAAACAGTATTTGCTATGCTGCCGTTTTATTTCGCAAGGCAAGCGTAAAGAAGTAGGCTCTCATTGGCCATAATAGTAAAATTCAAAAGTAAAAACACAAATGCGAACATAAACATAACAATTTTCGAAGCATATTATGCCACAGAGAAGTAAAATAGGGAGTTAGAAAATACGGTAATGGAAATTTTTAAGGATTTTCCGCTTTCCTGTGTTTTCTTGAGGTATACAAGGAAGGCGAGCTACGGCAAGACCGGATTATGTGCAATATGTTTAAACATGAAGGGAAGGGCGCTCTTTTGGAATATTTATAAGAAAACGATACAGAGTAATAAGTTTTTGATTAATGATTTTTTACACAAACCGGAAGGATTTGAAAATATTTTAATTTATGCATTTAATTTGAGACATTTGCTTAATAGCTCGGGGAAATAGGATTTCTCTTGGGACTGCGACAAATCCAGGTATAAAATTTTTAAAGCCAATTGGAACACCCAAACAAATAAAACTGATTGACGGCAAATATTAAAAGTATACATCATATTGCAAAACATTTTCGTTTCATTTGTTTTTCTTTTTAAGTATAGAATGAGGAACAGAATAACAACAATTTTAATGTACGTAAAATGAACATAAAGTACATAGTGTATACAAAATGTTGCCAACAAATCATATTAAGCAACAAAGATAATATTTCATACATTATGTGTCAATGAGTATGTAATAATAATAGGACATTAAAATAGAAAATACTAAACAAATATTAATAGCTGTAGAGCACTGGGACAAGTCACTACTAGCCCGAGCAAAGAACAATCTGAACCCAAAAAAAAAATAAGGGAAGGATGAAAATTTGGGAATAGGTAGTTGATATTGTCTATTATTATAAAAGAAAAAGTTTACAATTCTACATCCCCTCTATTTTACAAAAATAGAGGGGAATACCCCTTCTCGGGGGTGAAAAAATATACATTCAATATAAGTCCGGAATAGGATAAAATGACTAATTCTAAGCGACTTTTGTTCTATAGAGTTTTTTCATTAATTCAATACTTTTCGAGTTATTTGCGAGTGAGTATGTTAATTTTTAACAAAAAAAAATCATGCTTTTGGACAGTTTTTCGCAAATAAATCAAAAAAGTAAGTATTTTATCGAAAAAAATATTCTTAGCAAAACTATAGCTTATAAAAAAGTTAAACAAAATAGTATATGCGTGAAGTCTGTATACTCAGTAGAAGCGGAGTTGTAGTTAATGAAACGTAGGTTCTTATTCGTAAAATTCCAAATCGAATATTTCAACGTGCAATAACCCAAAAACGGAACACTTTTCGGGGAAAACTCATTACAACTTTTTTAAAGTGTGTTAAAAAGGTTTATTTTTGTTTTTTTAAAAAACTTCTAACATTGAAAGTAAGTGAGTTACGCTCAAAATATTGTTGGACGCTTTTGTATTTTGTTAAAATGAATCGCGAAAATCACCCCCTAATTAGCATACCAAATAAAACTAATCGTAACCGCTTCACAAGTTACTTTACTTATGTATTGTTTATATGATCTATATAAGTTTCATTAGTTCAAAGTGCTCATTTTTAAAAAAATTTGGTTTTAAAGTATTTTTTTTAATTTTAAAAAAAATTCCATAAGGTATCACTTACATAAAACTAAACAATTCATATTTCTGTTTAGAAATTTAGTATACAGACAAAAAAAAACATTAAAACCATGTTTTTATTTTGATTCCACATTTTGCTGGATGCGTGCTGGATCCAGCTGGATTCAGGCCAATCTTGCAAAAACCAAGCTGGATTGAAAATGCTGCTGGATTGCAATCCCTAGTTATGCTATGGCGGTTCAAAATTTGCAAACACTCGTGATTAGTGACTCATTCAAGTCATTTTAACTACAGCCTTTTCAAAAATAAGCACTTTGAACCGATGAAACTTACAGATCATATAAAGAATACATAAGCAAAATAACGTGTGAAGCGGTAACGATTAATTTTATTTGGGATGGTAATTAGGGGGTGATTTTCCCGATTCTTTTTACCAAAAAATAAAAGGGACCAACAATATTTTGAGTGTAACTCACTTACTTTTAATGTTAGAAGTTTTTCTAAACAACCAAAATAAACCTTTTTTTTATAAACACTTTAAACAAGTATAATGAGTTTTCCCCGAAAAGTTCTCCGTTTTTTGGTTATTTCCCGTTGAAATTTTTGATTTGGAATTTAACGAAGAAGAACCTACTTTTCATTAGCTACAACTCTACTTCTACTGGGTCTACAGACTTTATGCATACACCATTTTTTTCACTTTTTTATAAGCTATATTTCTTCTAAGAATATTATTTTGGATAAAATAAGATAAAAGGCGAAAAACCTTCCAAAACATGCTTTTTTGTTAAAAATGAACATATTTACTCGTAAATAAATCAAAAAGTATTGACAGTAAAAAACTCTATAGAATTATAAGCAAAAGTTGCTTAGAATTAGTCATTTTATCAAATTCCGGACTTATTTTGAATGAATATTTTCCCCTCCATTTTACAAAAATAGAGGTGATGTAGAATTGTAAACTTTTCCTTATATACTAATAGACAATTTCAACTACCTATTCAAAAATTTTCATCCTTCCGTTATTTTTTTTTGAGGTTTTCGTAAAGTTTTGTGTTCTTTAATCGGGCTATTAAGTGTAAAAATATACCTACAGTGCTTTTCAGATAAAATCCACCTTAAATAACTTATGAACCACTTATTTTTAGGAAAGCACAAAAACACGTCAAATAATATTTGAAGGGGGAGACATTATGTCATATTTAAGCTTGCTGGGAAAGACACCCTCTCACCCCCGTACCATCCCTGATTTTTTAAATTACTTCCACCTTTTTATTTAATATTTGGATTTTCCTCTTTGTACTGATTTTAAAAATATATAACGCACGATGCTTGTAGTGTAACAATTGTTAACAAAAAATTATTTTGTTGACAATTTTATTACCAACATTTAGAATGAACATTTCACTACCAAAAATTTATACAATAATAATTTATTGTTCAAACTGTCTGCCATTTATTAGCCATGTACTATTGTATGAAGGTGAATGGAAGTCATTTTGAACAATTTTAATGTAAAAATTGTTGGTAGTGAAATTTTCATTCTAAATGTTTGTACATTACACCTTAATTTTTATATTGTAATACAATAAATTGCAGTGTCGTACGGATTTGATAAATTTCAAAGTCAAAAAATTTCAGAAAGTCAATGCTTATCAAAAATTTGGCCAGTGTTGAAAAATAAAATAAAATAAAATAAAACGATATCAAACTCCTCCAAAATGGTTAGAATGCATTTGAGTGATATGCAAAAAAGCAAGAGCAATTGACAAACTCGAAGAATGTTGTTCACTAAGGAAAGTTGCTGCAGATTTGTACGTGAGCCATATGTGCATATGGAAAATTAAAGAAAGATGGAATAATTATCACTCTATAGCAAGGTTGGGCGGTTCAAGAGGGCAGAAGATCTCCACAGATCAACAGGATGAGTTATTAGTAGATTATTTGAGAGAATCTCCTTTTGCCAGAGCTCAAAAAGCTAACAAAGAGACAGCGTTTCCGAGCAGTATTTGCACTGCACGTAGAAGAATTACACAAATTACTGTTTATTATCTAACATTGTTTATCATTATTTAATATAAAATAGATTTAACTAAAATGAATATTTTAAAACCATACTTCCCTTTTTTCGTTACCTATTAAGACCATAATCCATTTTATTCAAAAAACCTTCTTTCTATACTATCCATTTTGTTAAATTTTGTAAAATATATTTATATTATTTTGATTTTTTAATTTTAATCAACCTATTGTAGATACACCACTGTTAACGTCATTTTGACGTAAAAGGTGGGTTTAAACGAGGTAAAAATTTAAAAAGTTGGCTCCTAGATACGTAAGCCTGTAAACTATTTAATGATCGTAACTGTACCTAATAAAACTGTTAAAACAATATTTGTTTCAATCCAGTTTTTTTTACTTTTGTATTTATGTTTTTAGGTTATACATTTTTGACATCAGTACAAAGTGGAGAATCCAAATATCAAATAAAAAAAGGTGGAAGTAATTTGAAAAAATTTAAGGTATGGTACGAAGGGGGAGAGTGTGCCTTTAACAGCAACAGCAAGCTTAAATATGGCATAATGTCTCCCCCTTCAAATATTATTTGACGTGTTTCTCCGCTGTTCCTAAAAATCAGTAGTTCAAACGTTTGTTAGGGTGGATAATTTTATCTGAAAAGAACTGTATAAGAAAAATAAGGAACGATAAACAAATTTATGAATAATATGGGAAATAATAATATCGAGCTACCCTGTACACTAGTCATAAAGAGAATAATTAGGCGATATTTAGTTCATATAGCACCGAGTCTAAAACAAAACAAAATAAAGAAAGATTGTAGGCAACACCGCACCTTTCAGCACATAAGGGATCTTCTGCAAAATGGCTTAGTGTGTCATAAGGGACTTTCTTAAGTACGTAGTCGTTAACTTTAACTAATTTACAACGTTTCGGCTTACGACGAGTCGATCCGTGCACATGAATTGCTAACGGCTTGTTGCTAATTTGAATTTTGTCTAAAAGGAATACTATAAAGAGACATGGGCGTGCGTGTGTAGAACAATAATGTATAATAATATATCAAACAGCACTGTAGGCTTGAAATTTTTCAACTGTCTTTCTCCACTTTACTCTGTCCAGGGCAGATGCCTTCCAATTTACAACGCCTGTTCTTTGTAGATCCTCTTTGGCTGCTTCCAGCCACTTTTTCCGCGGTCGACCTTCTTCTTCCCTCACCTCTTAACAATATACTCTTCGCCCATCGGTCCTCTGACATCTTTTCCACATATCCCAGCCGGCGAAGTCTTCTAGTTTTAACCATGTGGCTGACTACCGGCTTCCCAAATAGTTCTTGAACATTCGTCCGTCTTCTTCATTCGTTCTCTCCCACTTTCACACCACCGAAAATCTTCCTCATGATGCTCCGTTCCCATCTTTCCAAAGAAGTTTCTTCTCTCTTATTGAGAACCCAACACTCACTACTATACAGTACTGTAGGTTTTATCACCGTAATATATAACCGCAATTTTCCTGCCCTTGAGGTAAGACTACTTTTTAAAAGTTTGCTCAATGCTCCAACCGCTCCCGCCTTTCCTTCGTAATTCTTTTTTCAATTTCTGGAACTTCATCTTCTTTCTTCGTTACAGTCACCCCTAGGTATTCAAATTCTTCCACTTTCTCAAAACAATATTCTTTTCCATCGATATCTATTCTAATTTTCAAAACCTTTTCTTCATTTAGTGTATCTACCTCCCGTTTCCATAAATTTTGTTTGGTGTTCGTTAATAGTCAGACCGCACTGCTTAGATTTTCTTTCAAAAAGGTTAAATAATCTTAGCAGTTCTCTTTTTGTTATTGTTATCAGTACTATGTCGTCTGCATATGCAAGTACCTGAGTTCTTCTATCATGGATCGTACCTTGTGTTCTGATCCTGCTTTCTTTGAATATTGCCTCTAATATACAATTGAAAAGGACAATTGACAGAGAGTCTTCCTCCTTCAAACCCCTTAGTACTTTGAATTTTTCTGCGATGCTACCCTCCAGTGCTACTCGATTTTATCACTAGTCTAACTTATGTCATTTTCACTAGTTTAACCAACTTCTCCGGTAACCCAATTAACCGAAGTACATGAGAAAGACGTTTTCTTACGATTGTATCATTTGCCTGCTTGAAGTCTATAAACAGGAGCTTCATGTTTAGCTGTTGTTCGTAGGTACCACTCTGTATCATCTTTAGTAGGTATGAAAATCTGATCGATGGTAGATCTTCCTTTCTTAAAACCACCTTAATATTCTCCTAGATGCACACTAACATATCTGTCTAATTTTTCTCTTATAACCTTGGCAAGGACTTTATAAATTACATCAAACAAAGCGATACCTCTGTAACTTTCACACTGAGATTTATTTCTCTTTTTAAATATCGGACATATTACAGCCTGACTCCATTGTTTTTGCATTTCCTTCTGAACCCATATCATCTTTAGTAGGCTACACATTCTCTTTTCTAATATTTTACGCCATGTTTAATCATCCCTCCAGGGATGTCATTGATACCCGCAATCTTGTTATTCTTTATGTTTCTTAAAACTTCCATTATTTCCTCGTCTGTTGGAGGCTCCATTACCTCCGCTTGGTTGTAGTCTTCTTGTATCACTAATATCTGAACCTCGTCATTACCTTCCTGTCCCTCATTTAGCAGTTCCTCAAAATGTTCCCTCCATATATTAGAACAATAATGAAAATCAAATAATAATTGAAGACAGACTAACTATGTACTATAAATACACTATCAAATTATTCCCAGTAGCTATTACGGGTTTTCACAATTTTTGGAAATCTTTTCACAATTTATCAATCTGATAAGCTAGATCAGTAGACCAATATGAGTTGGAATCGGTCTTCTTTATCATTAACACCAAGGTTTCTATCCTGTATTGTATTTTATTTCACAATTCCTGTATGTATATACCTAGGGCATGTTCTTAGAGGAGACCGGCTCAGAATCCTTCAGCTTATCATGAAAGATAAAATCAAGGGCCGCAGAGCAATTGGAAGAAATTAGATGTCATGGCTCATGGACATCCGGAACAACTATACCTATTAGGTGAAAACCGTGTATCATGAAAGATAAAATCAAGGGCCGCAGAGCAATTGGAAGAAATTAGATGGCATGGCTCATGGACATCCGGAACAACTATACCTATTAGGTGAAAACCGTGAACAACTCGCTCCAATGTAGTTTCCGATGCTAGGGGGACCTAATATGATACCGAAAGGCAGAGAACGATAATCAAATATTCGATTATTTAATAAATAAAATTCGGTTATCCCTGTAACCTGGGAAGAATAATATCTGCCATCCCAATAAAAGTTAAATAAAATGTAAAGGAATATCGTCATCAAAAAACTAGTCGACTCCATTGTTTGGATTAATGCCCCTATATTCTGTTTTGTTTTTGTTATTAACTCACAAGGTCTGTTGCCCCCCTGGGCGCCTTTTTGAAATTTGTTCTTCAATTGTCGTCTTCGTTTCGAAGGTTAACAATCAACAAGGCTATGAGCATATTCGAAACTGATATTGTATTCGGTTGCTTCCTAGTGGTATTGAAATATTCGCTTAAAATTTTTACCAGGAACACCGTTTCTTTCCTATTAATCATTTTCATCTAACTCATCTTTCATCGCATTATAAGCTGAACTAATTGATACTTGGACGCATTTAGTGTCCCTGGTGAAGCAGTTTCTTCTTTTTAATAAGCAGTATATTTATATTCCTTCTCTTTCTTTGTTCGTTTTGACACCTCGGTATTGGTGATCCTCTACAATCATGAACTCACAACACATGCAACACATGTAATATTCAAAATACAGAGCTCAAAAGCTTCGGTGTGTTTCATATTATTGTTCTTTAGTGTCCTTGCTTCTATGCTGTAGTATTAAGAGAATATTTATTTCATTTGCATAAATGTGTTCCAGCCTATTTCACCTGGATATACCAAAACAAGTACTCACATAGTTGTAGTTTCCCTCTATTATATTCCCGGGGCTCTTTTATTTTTCATATTTTTTACCCTTACCTTTAGGTCAACCCGCAATTGAATGAACATACATACAAATTTCGACTGAACCACCAAGTGATTCTCAATTTTAATCTAAATCTGTTAAAATAAATCCAAGTATATGCTACTATTACTTTCCCTACGCCACTGATTAAATAGCGAATATTCTAAGAGCGAATCAAGAAGTTGAGACTATGGCTGTGAGCCTAGGAGGATGGAGCTACGACTCATTAGCTTTACAGATTGCTCAGCGATACTCGGCGACGATGAGGCTGTTATTAAAAATTGATGAACGTTTCAGCAGTGTGAATTTGTGCATCTATCTTTCGAGATTAATTGAGAAACCTGCTCACAAATAGATTTCCGAACTAGCGAAGAGACGTTTTATTAAATAATCCTACTGACTGTGCCAATTGATTTCCTACTTAAAACGGTTTATTAGAAAATGGGAGCTTTCCTTGTCACCGAAAGAATCCACGGGTGGTATTTAAATATTTACATCAACGAAGGAGAAATCAGGATAGCTATGAGGATTTTCTAATCAAACAAGTTAATTCAGGACCAGTGACAAAATGAAGATACATAATACATAATACATAATAAATAATACAAATAAAATAGAACTAAAACTTTATTATTACTAGTTTGATCTAAATTATATCATTAAAAAAAATAATGACCCTAATTGATGTAGGGGTTTCACTGTAATAAGTTCTAATATTTATCTCTAGGGAGAATTACACAGGTGTTATTGAAGATAATCAGAGCGATTTTAATACGATAAGAGAAACTACATTCTATATTATGAAAAACACCTAGGAAAATGCACCACGACATAAACTATTTTTTTCTTCAAGTGCTATATCCGCGACGGAGGTCGGCAATCACTATAGCTATTCGGACTTTAAAAACGGCTGCTCTGAAAAGTTCATTTGATGTACATCCGTACCAATCTCTGAGGTTTCGCAGCCATGATATTTTACGTCTCCCTATGCTTCTTTTTCCTTGGATCTTTCCCTGCATAATGAGTTGGAGCAAGTTGTATGTCTCTCCACGTGTAATATGTCCGAGATATTCCATTTTTCTGGTTTTGATTGTATTTAACACTTCTATTTCTTTATTCATCTTTCTCAGAACCTCTTTGTTTGTGACGTATTCTGTTCACGATATTTTCAGAATTCTTCTATACACCCACAACTCGAATGGTTCTAGTTTTTTCATTGCCGCATGCCGCATGCATCAAGGTCCAAGCTTCCATTCCGTAAAACAAAGTCGAGAAACCGTAGCACCTAGCCAACCTTACTCTTAGCTTTAACTTCAGATCTTATTCACATAAACTAGTAGGTATAGCAGGCTTTAAAAACTATTGTTATTCTTATCCAATTTAAATCATTGAATTGGATATCAGATTCGAATCATTGAAAGAGTTTTACAAAAATAAGATATCAAGTAAAACGGGGTAATGTTTGTCAAAACTTATCTATACTACCAAAAGACCAGGGCCGTGCCGTGCTATGATGCGGTGAGGCAGTCGCATCAGGCGGCATCACAAGGGGAGCGGCATAATATAATAAAATCTAATGTAATAATGGATAATTCAAGATTGGGGAGAAGAACTAAAATGAGTTGTGAAAAGAATTAGACTTTTGGCCTCACAATGTTTAGTTTTTCGTGGAACAACTGATCATTTGTTTCAATCTAATAATGAAAACTTTTTAGTACAATTGCTCTCTGAGTTTGATCCAGTAATGGAAGAACATATCAGAAGAGTTTAACGAGAGTCCCATAAGTGGTTTGTGACTTATTTAAGCAACAGTAGGCAAGATGAATTGATAAGTTTAATAGGTGATGATATTTTAAACAAAATTGTCGAAATAGCAAAAATCGCTAAATATTTTTCGATAATCGCCGATTTTACCCCAGACGTAAGTCATATTAAACAGCTCTCATTGACGATAAGAGTGGTCGCTATTTATTCTAGTCAGAATAAATTATCGAGGAATTTTTTACTGGTTTTTTTTTAAGCTAGTGATTCAACCGGTGAATGTTTAATAGGACGTATTTTTACAAATTTTAATAAGTTATGGAAAAGCGGTGTAGTATAAAGATGTTGCAACATGTAACTATAAATTTGCCAGATTGTGTAAAAATGTTGTCAGCAACTACAGAAAAAATTAAAAGTTACAGACAATCTGGCTATGACCAAATGCGAATTATTGCTAATGAAATTGCAGAAAATCTTAATATAAGTTCCGAATTTCCAGCTGAAAATGAAATTCGAGCCATGAGAAAAAGGCGCCAATTTTATTACGAAAAATCTGCGGATGAGTTCTTAACAGAGGAAGATAAATTTAAAATAAATGGTTTCATCTATATTTTAGACATTGCCATTAATTCTTTGATTGGCCGATTTTCGCTTCTGTAAATTCTTATATGATACTTTTAAATGGAGGGACGTAGATGATAAAACACTAGAAAAATATTGTATGGATCTTCATTCAATATTTTCAATAGAAAAAGAAATAAGAATTGGATATAGATTCAAATGATCTTCTAGAAGAATTGCGTGATATATCTCAAATGATACCATACTCCATGAAACCTTTTTTTAAGGTTTTGAGATTTTGAACTGTTTGTGCCAAGATACCCTAGTTTTTTATACCCAAATGTAGTTGTATCAATAAAAATTTTATTAACACTGCCTGTCTCGGTAGCTATTAGGGAAAGAAGTTTTTTTTTTCAAAATTAAAAATTATTAAAAACTATTTACGAAGCTCCAAAGTACCTACTTAAATTAAATCTCAACTGAACTAACTTTTCTTCGTTACTGATATTTTATGAATTTTACGGTCATAAAATGTTGTTCTTCTTGATATATTAGTCATGTTGTGGCTGGCTGATTGACATACAGTCAATGCCATTAAAAAAAAAGACAAACAAAACAAAAAAAAATTAGCACTTATTTCACTCATCCCTCACTAGCTGACAGTTTGCCAAAATTAAAGTTAGAAGGGCAAAATTGTAATTTTTCTAAATGTTATTTAATGTTAATACATCTTTCTCTTAATTTAAAGTATGTTTTGTTTTTAAAATAAAAGTTTTCGTTCATTTTGTGTCGTTTCATTTAATAAAAAGTTAAGTTTCAATAATACTTAATGGGCGCCATTTCGAAGACTTGCATCATATTGAAAAAATGTACCGCACGGCTCTGCAAAGGACTAATACAGTGGTCGTTTGGATAAAACTGAATATTTAGTCGAATTTTGGTACACGGTTTGAGATTCTGGTTGACGATAATACTGATTATAGATGAGGAAGTATGTGTGTGTTTTGTGTTTCATTGGCACTGGTTTTTACAACCAACTGGCCAGCCAATTCCATAATGATTTTTTAGACTATAACGCATCACTAGATCAGGGGAGTAACGTGAAGTGTGTTTGTGTTGAGTAAATATCTTGTTACTTTAGTAAAGTCGACTTCATTGTCTTTACAAAGAGACGCTAAAGACCCAAGAAAGATTCATTGTAGTAGACAAGTTATATGAACCCAATTCAATATGATGGAACAAGAATATGAACAAAACCAATAAAATAAAATGGTGAATTCAGTCCTTACATATAGAGATGAAGGATAGGGTGAATGAAGGAATAAGATAAAAGACGACTTACAGCAAACGAAATTGATTATTTACGATGATCTGCTAACATCTTTAGACTGCACCTTGTACGCAAAGAAGATATAGAATATAGAAATGGAATGAAAATATAATTGTGTCGAGCGTACCGAGAAAAAATATATACTAAATTTACAATCAAGATGCGGTAGGAATAAACAAACCAAGACATGTTAAATGCTACACTAGGAGCACTCCCGAATGATAATTTACAATGTATATACATTGTAAATACCAAATCATGATTTCCAAAGTTTATATGTACATTGTAAATTATGATTCGGGAGTGCTCCTAGTAGAATTTAACGTGTCTTGGTTTGTTTATTTCTACTGCATCTTGAATGTAAATTTAGTATAGTTTGGCCATATAATGGATTAATCAAGGTGACCAAAAGAAGTATTCTCATCGCCTCCCACCGGAAGAAACAAAAGAGGCCAGGCCAGACCCGCAAGTCATACCGAGGAAATAAATCGTGGTATGTCACAAGTGAGAAAAACACTTCCAGAACACAATCAGCTGTTATATAACTGCAAACATATATTTGTAGTATACATATTATGAGTACAATTTGTCAGTTGTTGTGTTTAAATCGGTATCAAAACCGCACTATACATTTCGATATCATTAAATCTGATAAGGTACTGATATCTGAATACAAACTCAAGGCCAAAGGCCAACAAAAGTCTCCTGAATGTTTCCCACTTAAATGGTTAGCGTACAAAGCTACAAAGGTACCATCTGCTTTGATGGCTATGCCAATTTATTAATTATCGTTTTCTGCCCTTTGTACTACACGCTTTGTGCTAAAGGCTTTCTCTCGATCTACGACATACTCTCATAAATACATACAAGCGATAGAAAGCTTTTCTAGTAAATGTAAATATTTGCAGACTTCCTGTAGTACAAAGGGCAGAAAACGATAATTAGTACATTGTTTACTTTCATAGTCATCAAAGTACACCCATACCTCGCTATACGGCCGCTCTTTATACGGCATTTCGCTATAACGGCCCTCTTCAATTAAGGCACGTTTTCGATATACGGCCTAAAATGTTTCGCTATAACGGCTAGCTGGAGAGAAAATTTTTGAAATTTGCAATTAAAACGAAGACATTAAAACATATTTGCATTTTGAAAAAAAAATATGGCCAGAATGTGTAAAAGTACACATCCTACTGAAGCAGAAGTTAGTATTCTTCCTGAAATTAGGCCAAACATTTTGTATCTAGCACATAATCTCGGCTTTGAAGGTTTGAACGAACGAGATGTGCTTGATCTACTTGGAGCTGATAGGGAACCCGCTTCATTTGAAGAACTCATTCAGTTGTAAACAGAACTGGCACTTGATGAAGAGACAGAGCCTGTTATTTCCAAACAGCTAACATCAAAACATTTGTCGAAAGCTTTTCCTATTTCGAACAAGGATCCTTGTTGAAAACGATGCTGTCGTCGAATGTAATGCGAGAGTTTCTCGAGGAATTAGCTGTTATAAACAACTGAAGAACGAAAGAGACAACATGTCAACACAAACAATGTTGGACAATTTTTCTAAGCCAGGTCCATCCTTACCAGCGAAAAATGATGACAGCAGTCATCTGCAGGTTACCATTTCTTCATCGTTCTTCAGATTAAAGCCATTTAAAAAAAATGTGTGCATACATACACATATTTTATGTAACATGAAGTTGTTTCATTTTTGTTTATAGATTTTTGTTGGTTTTTGGAGTATGTTACATTTAAAATATTTAACAAATTTGAAACCGATCCCATTGAATTTATATGAATTTGTATTAGAATAATTGATTCGTTATACGGCTTTTCGCTTTGCGGCCAAGTTTTGTGGAACGTATCTAGGCCGTAAAGCGATGAAGGGTGTGTATATGGTACCTTTGTACACTTATGTCGCCTGTCGCCCTTAAAGGCAGGGTCTTCTGACACTGTTGTCACAAATGGTAACGTTGCTCGTGTAGTGATCCTTTCCCAAGTTAAATTGCTCCTTTTTCTAACTTGGCTATACCGTACTAATGACGACTAATGAGTCATAAACACGTGTATACGGTTGCATTCCATCTGTTTCATATATTTTAATTTTGTTAACATCTCACTATAACATCTCACTAACATCTCCCTTTCCTCTCGCTAACTTATGTACATAACCACTCGATTTAAGATTTATTTATATTAATTTACGCAGTTATTAATCAAAATTCTGAGTTGGCGGGCTGATATGAAAGGGTCAATCCATGCCAAGTGGTCCAGTATAAATTAAGTTGATTGCTTGACTATTTTTAATAGTTTTTTATTTTTCTACCTTTTAAACTTCAGTCTATAGAGACTACAGAATTCCATTTATTTTATTTTAAAAAAATTTAGTTTGCCGATGACGGCCATTTTTGTTAAAGCGTATCGATCATTTTTACGGAAAACATGGCTTCGCTCTTTAGCCAATATTTTCACTGAGGTTTGTCCTAGAAGAAGAAATCAAAAACTAAATTTTTAGAAAAGTATGGTCTAAAAAAAGGTCAATAGCATTATTTAATTTCAAACTACCCTTAAGGCCTTAAATGAACCTCAAAGTTTGAAAAGATAAACTGATACAATTCCATTTTCAGCATTTTTTTAACAGCATAAGGCAAGAAGATAATGGTTTGTAATTTTTTTCTGCAAAAGACATACGTGCATACTTTAAGTAAAAAAAGTTGGAACTTTGAGACTTAAGTAAATTTTTTCAAAAAAAATCTCAAAAATGTAATTTCTTGAAAAACCTCAAAGTTTGACCTCTTATATCTCTGATGGGCACGGATGAAAAAATTTGAAATTTTGCTGAATATTAGTCCCTAAAAAGTAGAATAAGGAGTAAAAATTTGGAGTTGCAGCCTTATCTCATATAGGAGTTACAGGCCTGAAAAATGGTCAAAAATCAAAATGGTCAAAATTTGAGCGTTTGCAGGCAGGATAATCAAAATTCAAATAAACTGTCTAATGAAATAAAAATTAATCTATTTTCACCAGATTTCACAATAAATACAAATTTATACAGGGTGGGCCAAAGAAAAGAGTTCACCTTGATATTTGGCAGTTATTATATCTTAAGGGAATACCGAAACAGGTCGATTTTTATTTTTAAATTACAATTTTTTTATATATATTTCATACGTCTCCATGACGTGTCATCGTCAGTGACGTCATCCATCTGGGCGTGATGACGTAATCGATGATTTTTTTAATGGGAATAGAGGTCGTATGTTATCTCATTTAAAAGAGTGTTCAATTCTCTGTTCAGTAGTATAAACAATATTATAATTATTTATACAGGGTGGCCAAAAAATTATTTTTGAATTCAAGTGATTGACACAAAAGAAGAATGTATGTAATTTATTAAACTCAACATACATTTTATTGCTGTCATAAAGTAGAAAAAAATTATTATTTGGCAAATAAACATTGCTTTTCGCTTAAATTAAATGTTCAAACTATCAAGAGGTATGTGGGAGGCTGTTTGTGACTTAATTTAAGCGAACAGAAATGTTTATTTTGAAACATTTTTTCTATTTTCTGATAGCAGTACAATGTATTTTTAGTTGCCGCAAGACCCCTATTCCTATTTAAAAAAATCATCGATTACGTCATCACGCTCTGATGGATGACGTCACGTAGTATAAAATATATCCCAAAAAGTTGCAATATAATAAAAATAAAAATGGACCTATTTCATCATTTCCTTAAAATCTAACAGGTAACTATTGCAAAATATCGAAGTGGACTCTTTTCTTTGGCCCACCCTGTATAAATTGGTATTCATTGTGAAATATGGTGAAAATACATTATTTTTATTTCATTAGACAGTTTATTTGAATTTTAATTACCCTGCCCGTAAACGCTCAAATTTTGACCATTTTGATTTTTGACCATTTTTTCAGGTCTGTAACTCCTATATGAGGTAAGTCTGCAACTGCAAATTTTTACTCCTTATTCTACTTTCTAGGGGCTAACATTCAGTCAAATTTCAAATTTTTTAATCCGTGCCTATCAGAGATATACCTAAAGGGTCAAACTTTGAGATTTTTCAAAAAAATTACATTTTTGAGACTTTTTTTGAAAAAATTTACTCAAGTCTCAAAGCTTAAACTTTTTTTACTTAAAGTATGTACGTATGTCTTTTGTAGAAAAGAATTACAAACCATTATCGGCTTGCCTTATGCTGTTAAAAAAATGCTGAAAATGGAATTTTATCAGTTTACCTTTTCAAACTTTGACGTTCATTTAAGACCTTAAGGGTAGTTTGAAATTAAATAATGCTACAGGCAATTTTTAAAGAGCATACTTTTCTAAAAAGTTTGATTTTTGATATATTGTTCTAGGACAAACTTCAGTAAAATATTGGCTAAAGGGTGAAGCCATGTTTTCCGTGAAAATAATCGACACGCTTTATCAAAAATGGCCGTCATCGGCAAACTAAATTTTTTAAAAATAAAATGAATGCAATTTTGTACTCTGTATAGACTGAAGTTTAAAAGGTAGAAAAATAAAAAATATTAAAAATAGTCAAGCAACCACCTTTGGACCACTTGGCTTGGATTGACCCGAAATGAATGTAATTTCGAGACGAAACTATTCATGTAAATTTTATTGTATTTGTGTGACATTACATTTTCCACAAGATGTGTGCGGTGTCCTTTAGCATATAAACTACTTTTTTGTCCTTTCTGTATAGAACTGTTGTTTGTTCCTCAGTATGTATTTACCTATACATCCAATTCAATCCAAAGTCGAAGCAATAGATCAGAATAAGAAGGACATAGCAACATTTCTCTTTCGGTTCCATAACTGCTCTCCCCGTCTCGTAGATATACCTACCTTCGGTTGTAGATTTTCATCCAATATCGAAACAAATTGGGAAGTGTAGAGCAATTTGGCGAAATGTTCGACATTCTAATAGTCGCACGGCCTAATCGAGTGGAGAATTGGGGAAAGGGGTGTAACAAGAGTAAGAGGCGCGGAGGGTTTAAGGGCTACACGCCACAAGGGGGCGCTGCCGTGGTGGAGATGTAACTGGTATGAGAAAGGGATATATCCAAACAAAACGAATATTTATTAGGTGTTTTGTGTGCTGTTCACAGGTGTGTACGACTCGGTTTAATGTAAATAAATGTCATGGTTTTAACAGCCGATTGTTATACCCGATATTGGTACTACATGCTGTTTGTAAATAGCAGAGGCATACTTAAGCCAAAGGGCTCATTTTGTACGATATAAGAATTATATTATGAGTTTATCAGCGCGCTAATAACCGACAAAATGAAGCAAAAGATGGAAAACATAATACGTTGCAAAATAAAAAGAGATGAAACTAGTAGAGGTGGGAAAATATCGGTCGAAAAACCTATAATTTATAAACCACTTCATAAATATTTCTGCAGGTATGTATTAAGGTTTCTTATTTTATATACCGCATTTATGCCGATTTATACTCACCTATTGCCACTGCTGCTGCCGTTGACGGAAATATTGCCGGAAATATGATATCGACGCGAGTGAGGTGTTCACATCAGTTCCTCGCCAATGTCCTCACAACTCATTACCGAACGACTCACAAGAAAGGAATGTGAAATGTGACAACAGACAGCATCGTCTTGCTCCCTTAAGGACTGGCAGCGCGAGCGCGAGTAAGCATTCACATTCAACTACAACTACTCACTCTCTCACTTGCCGCCGCCAAAGCGGCAAGTGAGTAAGGGAGCAAGACGATGCTGTCATCACATTCCATTCTTGTGAGTCGTTCGGTAATGAGTTGTGACGACATTTGCGAGGAACTGATGTGAACACCTCACTCGCGTCGATATCGTATTTCGGGCAATATTTCTGTCAGCAACAGTGGCAATAGCTGAGTATAAATCCGGCAAAGATAATATTGCTGTCCCGGTAGAACACTGACGTAACTGCAAATTTATAGAAAATGAGTTTATGTCATTCCACTACTGAGGTATTATCATCATCAGAAGTAGAAGAAGCAGACATAAATATACACCAAGATCCCCAAACACCAATACTTGGTAATGCTCTCTTAGTCAAGAAGGAATTAATTAGGAATGCTAAAAAAACAGGAGCTCTTTTAACGGTTAAAGAAATGGATTTCACCGAGTTTTACGATGTAAAAGCGCTGTACCGGGTGTCCCAGTAAGAATGGCTCTCGGCCATATCTCAGGAACCGTTTATAGTAGAGCTTTGAAATAAAAAATTTTATAACAAAAGTTGCCTCAGGAAAAGCCTGGAAATTATTTTCATAATTGTGGGACCACCGCTAGAGGGCGTAATTGAATATCAAAAATTAAAAAATCTAAATTTTACAAAATTTTCCTAATGAAGGGGCACTGAAAATCCGATTGTCGTATTCTTCATAAAATTCTACGCATATTTGATTTGACAAGTTTAGGTCTACCTTTGGAAATAAGAGGTGGGGGTGAGTGGGAACCTTGTTATGAAAAACTGGCTGTGAGTCAGGTTCTGCTTAATCAAATTTTGCAAATTTGGTCTTGTTGAAGACAGATCTTTTTCGTCAATGTAAAAGTTATGATTTCGAACCAACTTACTGGGTAATATGCCAGCTAGACGGCGTTATTTAATTTTTTTCAGAAATCTAGTGTTCCTTGGAAAATATTAAATACAAACATGCATTTTTAATACCATATTACAAAATTAGAAAAAATTAGCAACAGAATAGCGAAAACCGCATGTTAATACCTTTTTTCTATCTCGAGATATCTTAGAAAACGTGTAAATTTAAAAACATAACTGTTACTGTCACCAGTAAATGAAATAATTCATTAAAAGTAGTGTGCTATGGAAACAACAAAGAAACATTTTCCAGCTGTCAACGTATATTAGGTCTTTTCAACGCTTCTCATTTGTTTCGAGCCTCGTTCATATCTCGTATATTAATATTATACACGGATTATACGGCATATGACAGAGGCTCGAAACAAATGAGAAGCGTTGAAAAGCCCTATTACAAAGAAATAAAAACAACTATTTAGTGATGACATAAACGTTCAAATTTTTGCATATCATTTTCGTTGCAAACATTTACTCTTTCAAGAGTAGATTGAACAACAGTCTCAATTTCTGCTCTCGATATGCTTTGAATGGCGTTTAGTATTCTCTGGATAATGCATTCTAGAGTAGTGTATGATGGGCAACAATTTGAATATTTAGGTCGTCACTAAGTAGTTCTTTTTGTTCTGTGTTATATTTAATTTTAATAGTATTGTTTCTCTTTATATTGTTGTTTTAATTAATTATATTTTTATACGTTGACATCTGGAAAATGTTATTTTGTTTTTTCCACGGCACACTACTTTTCATTAACTTAGTTTACCGGTGATAGTAACAGTTATGTATAAAATTTACACGTTCCTCGAGATATCTTGAGATAGAAAAAAGGTATCGACATGCGGTTTTCGCTATTCTATTGCTAATTTAATCTAATTTTATAAAGTATGATTAAAAATGCATACTTGTATTTAATATTTTCCAAAGAAAACTAGATTTCTGAAAAAAACTAAATAACGCCTCCCAGCTGGCTTATTACTTATTAGGATGGTTCAAAATTATCACGCTTACATTGAAGAAAAAGATCTGTCTTCAACAAGACCCAGTTTTCAAAATTTGATTTAGCAGAACCGGACTTACAGCCATTTTTTCATAACAAGGTTCCCACTCACCCCCACCTCTTATTTGCAAAGGTAGAGTTAAACTTGTTAAATCAAATATGCGCAGAATTTGATGAAGAATACAATAATCGGATTTTCAGTGCCCCTTCATTAGGAAAATTTTGTAAAATTTAGATTTTTTTATTTTTGATATTCAATTACGCCCTCTAGCGGTGGACCCACAATTATGAAAATAATTTCCAGGCTTTTCCTGAGGCAACTTTTGTTATAAAATTTTTTATTTCAAAGCTCTACTATAAACGGTTCCTGAGATATGGCCGAGAGCCATTCTTATTGGGACACCCGGTACAATGAAATGGACTGGATGTTAACTTAATCATAACTGAAGTAATGTTACTTTAAATCTTAAAAGGGAAAGATTACTTCCTGTATAAAGAAAGTTATAAACAACCAACGTGGACGAAAGTTGATGTTTGCCAAAAAAGAAAGAGTCGGAGTTCGTCCGAATAGTTTTCACCAAAATGTCAGCTGCGTAGTGCTTACTCTTCAAAAATTCCTTTAGGTGATAACGAACTAAAAGATTTGAAACAATTGCTTTCAAAACATATAATTCCTGGATTTTGTAAAGCCTTTTACGATTCAATTTTTCGTTGATACTTTTTTTGTAATTTCAATTTTACTTTAAAGTTCCTTTTTATTAAAAATGTTTGCTTTTACTACAATTTTCAATTTGTTTAATAAACTTTTTCAATGACTTTTTGTCCTTATTTTCAGGCCACATTTCAGAACTAGCTAGATAACCAAAAATTTTACAAAATGTGTATGTCTGTGGAAATTATTTAGAATATTATATGAAAATTTAGAATTTAGTTTTAAAGATAAATATTATCTTTAAAACTAAATTCTAAATTTTTCTTTCTAAAACTAAATTCTAAATGCTTCATTTTTCATCCCTTTTGATCCCCAATTGCAATTACGTCATTGTTGCCACAAAATGACTGTGGCAACAGTGACGTAACTGCAATTGGGGATTAAATTTAGGGATGAAAATTAAGAATTCATTTTCGAATGTGTAATACAGTTACAGTATATCACCTGATATAACGGTGGCCAAGTATAACTGCAATACTAATCCAGTATCTCCATTATGCTTCATTGCATGAAGTATTAAGTAAAATAATTTTATATTTTTGGCTCTCCTGAAAAGTTACACTTTTGTAGTTGCGTCATTGTTCCACCGGGACAGCGATATATGACAATGCACTTCCAAGTGACGCACCGCAAAAAAGTCAGTCTCATGCTGGGGCTGTTTTCAATAGAGTCTTAGACTAATACTCTTTTTTTAACATCCCATTTATATACATACAATCTGTAATAATGATTACAATAAGTAAATTATTGTTTATTTAAATTACAAGAGACTTGCAGGAGGCTGTCCAGTGACAATAACCTATTAAATCATAATTTTAATAACAAAACTATTTGTGACTCTCTGTCTCTAACAGTATATAATAAATTAAAATTTTTTTGAAAATCTAAAATCCCTTGGTATATCGCTTGGAGTGGGCGCTTTAGACTTCTGTTTGCCTGAGGCCTCATAAGGTTCTTCGCTAGCCGTGGTTTTGCAGTCATCTGTCGTATTTTTGGGAGTTTGACTTGTTTATTTGGAATAAGTTGGAGAGTTTTCATCGACAACCAGAAAATACATGTGAATACATCGACAACCGGACTATTCAGAATAGCAGCAAGCAAAGTTAGGATAGCCATGCTGATCGCCAACATCTGGGACGGATAGGTACCGTAAGGAGAGAAGAAGAAGAAATTTCATCGCTTCACTCCAGAATCAAATGGGCAGTCATCTAACTGGACAGCAGCCAGAAAACCACAGGAAATGTTATGGTCTATGTATTTTGGGACCCGAAAGGAATTGTTTTCATTAACTATTTGAAGCATAAATAGCGACTACTACATTGGTTTATTGGAGCGTTTGAAGATCGAAATCGCAAAGAAAATAATTGGGCTCTGAATTCCACACCCACAGTATAATCCAGATCTGTCCCTTATGTGGCAAGAGATATCGCTCTGATAAGAAAGTAATCGCCGAAACTGAAGCCTATTTTGAAGGCAAAGGCAAATAGTTTTACAAGGGCGGTACTAAAAAATCTAATGAAGTCAAAACTTCTTTCACGAGGTGCAAAAATCCAGATATATAAGACCATAATACGACCAGCAGTCGCGTATGGAAGCGAAACATGGACGCTAACAAAAAGACAAGTAAATAAATTGCTGGTGTGGGAACGTAAAATCCTTCGAATGATATATGGCCCTTGCAGAGACAGCTTGACGAACGAATGGAGGCGCAGATACAATAACGAGCTAGAGTCTCTATTCGGAAAAGAAAATCTAGTCGGATATATAAAGGCTAATAGACTCAGATGGGCAGGGCATGTGATACGCAGTAACGACAATCGCCTTATAAACAATGTGTCCTGGGAAAGGCCAGATGGAAGAAGGTCTGTAGGGCGGCCTAGAAAGAGGTGGAAAGATGCAGTCAAAGAAGATCTAGAGAAAATGGGAGTGCGACAATGGGAATTAGTGGCACAGGACCGACAAACATGGAAGGCAATAGTAAACGCGGCAAAGACTCACGAAGAGTTGTAGCGCCAATGATGATGATGATGATGATGATGATGATGTACTAAAAAATAAGAAAAGCGTTAGAACGATTGTATCGCTGTTTAATGAAGATTATTTTGGTGACTAAAGAAAAATATTAGCAAAACAATGTTCTTTTATCAGTGTTAGCCACGCGACTTATTGATCGACGTAATACATTTTAATCTAATAAAAAACTCTGTTCTGAATTTTTAAATTTCTTTAATATTAGAACTTTGATAAATTTTGAGTTGTACAAGATCTTGGTGGTGATCTTGTACACTGTACAGTTCTTTCACACTTAGTCGTTCGTATTCGAAGTTCAACTTTAGGTCCCAGAAAAACAGAGCATGATTATGTCACATTAAGAAAAAGTAGATCAAAAGAAACGATTTTGGAACGGAGTAATTAGACGCCCTCATGCTACATGAAGGCTTTGAAAAGGTAACGGAAAATAGGGAAAATTACCACTTTCACTATATTTTATGTGACTAGGAAAAAATGTGTAAGAGAAAAAGATCAAAACGAACTTAGCACGATATTAGTAAGAGCATTTAAACAATGAAGAAGAAGTATAACCTAAAAATAAAATAAGGATCTTCACTATCATCATTCAACCTGGATCTATCCACTGCTGGATATAGGTATCCCTCAGTCTTTTCCATGTATTTCTGTTTTATGTATCAAGTTAATGGTGTAATACAAAAAATATACATAATGTTAATAATACAAAAATATATACATTATTCGTATACTTACAGGTTTTTTTATTGTAGTAATCGATCATCAGTGTCTCTTACCTGAAAGAAAATCATCTATTATATATAAAATGTTTAAGACGTCGCGTCGTACATGTAAAAATTTGTTGTAAAAATGTATAAGTAAATATGAATATCAACTCTCACTGCTTTTGACATTTACGATAATGGATTAACAAACAAAAATTTCTCGTCCATAACTCCATTAATTTGCATTTATTAACCGATCACCACTCATCTGAAGGAAACAACAATTGAGCACCAGTCTAAAACGGTCCGATGGTAGAGCAGAACCCCCCATTGCGGTCAAAACAATCGGACAGCGTCAAGCAATGCCAACCTACAAATTCAAAACATCGTTCTTGTTCCCACCACGTCAAACGAACAAAAGATGGGAGCGATAAAGCTATCGAGATTCATTGTTGGACGGAAGGTATAAGTTGGTTGATGTGCCGGCGTAATTAAAGACTCCGGGTAAATATACAGGACGTAATATGGTATTATTTCTAATGTACAACTCTTAATAGTTATTACTGTTATTAGGGAATATCTTTTGAACAGGAGAACAGCCAACAAAGACGATCCCATTCTAAACTACTATTGTGAATCTATAAAGATGCACATATAGGCCTTATCTCAAGAAATACTGGGTCCTCGAATTTTGAAAAATTGCAATAATCTACCTTTACAAAACAAATTAATCAGCCGAATTTTTCAACCACTTGACTAAACTGCTTCATCTTTCGCCAAAAATTCTTTTCATTAATAGTCCAGGGCGCATCTGTTTTGAGATGGACGTTGAGAGGTGACTCAAATTTTTTTGCAGAAATTGTTGAAAATAACTCAAATAATAATATTAGAGTTATCCTCCCACTCTAAATGGTCCGGAACATTGTTTAAATAATCAAAATGTCAAAATATGCAGGAAAAATTCGATTGGTTTTTTGATTATAACTTTAAAACTATTCATTTCTGAAAAAAGTTGTACATACATAAAAGTTGCGTAATTAAATTTCCTACAATATAGAATTGGTTAAAAATTTAATAAATAGTCACCCTTGTTGCAAAATAGCAATAATTGCGAAAAAACCATACAAAAACAAGTATTCGCATTTTACGTTTTTCAACCATTTATGCTACACTTAGGACCTTCATATTTTACCCCGAAAAACTTTGTGATATAGTAAAACAACACTGTAAATTTCATTAAGATCGGTTTAATAGATTTTGCAAAATAAATTTTGCAATCCAGCTTTCGAAAAAAAAATTCATTTTTTTTAATGTTGCAGGACTGAAACTAAAGCAGTTAGCAAGTTGAATTTTTTTTGTTTATAGAAGTGTACTGTACCTTTCATTTTCAATTTGCAAAATTAAAATCGATTAATCGGGGCGTCAGGAAATTTTTTAAATAAACATTAATTTTTGGTGCTACGCGCAGGACAGCGGTGTTTGATTCACACAAGTTGATTTCCACCAAAATTTCTTCCAATCTTTATCTAATATATTATTTTCTTGTAATGTTGTCTGTTGTATTTTAATATTTTAATTCTACAAAAATCAAACTAATTTTATTATTGTTTGTGAAATATTGTTGAAACAATTGCATATGTTTAAAAATAATAAACTTTTATTCTCTAAGTTAAAATATATGAACAAAGAAAGTTTTTGTTGTTCTGAAGCTATTTCCTTGTGGCATTTTTATAATTGCGTATTTTTTTATGGGAAATAAGCCACAATTTTATTAAAAAATGAATTTATTAACGTTTCGAAGCCCAAATCGGGTTTCGTTGTCAAAATACAAAATACTATTAAAATAAAACAAACATGTTGTTGCTAAGTAAAAAATTCTTCTAATAATTTATTTAATCTGACTCATTTATATTGGCAATTCAGACGTATATTATACATTTTAAAGTAGAAGACTTTAAAATGATATCGCCAATATTTATGAGTTGCGTTCCTGGGACGACTTTACTAAAAGATAGTTCATTCGATTACATGAAATCAATCCCAACTCAAGAATTTCCGTCGCAAAAAAATCATAGCATGTGATCTGTGTTTAAAAAGACAACCAAATGCAACGATGACAGTAAAATTCTCGCGTTAGAGATTCCATAGTAAATCACGAGGGAAAACCAGGAAAAAACCTCGTGATACTATCCCGACATCGTAAGTATTTGGTCTTACATTTAATCTACCTTCAAAAAACTAATACCAAATTCTGACTTTAATATGTTTAAATTATAAATAATATTAATATTACATAGATATACAATAAATAAGTAATACCAAAATATAAAATTTGTACTAACTCGATATGTTATTGACTTACTAATCGTGGTATTTTCTTTCTATTGACTTCCTCTTTCAGTATGGGTAACCACATCCTACTGCATTCTACCGAGGAATTTGCGACACAATTGGTTTCATTTAGCATAATTAGAGCCGCTTCTTTGATTTTTCTCTTTTTACTATCTGATTCTTTCAGGACTATACTTGAATCTCTCCACTGAATTTAATTTTTAAAATTTTTCCCTCGTGATTTACTATGGAATCTCTAACGCGAGAATTTTACTGTCATCGTTGCATTTGGTTGTCTTTTTAAAGACAGATCACATGCTATGATTTTTTTGCGACGGAAATTCTTGAGTTGGGATTGATTTCATGTAATCGAATGAACTATCTTTTAGTAAAGTCGTCCCAGGAACGCAACTCATAAATATTGGCGATATCATTTTAAAGTCTTCTACTTTAAAATGTATAATATACGTCTGAATTGCCAATATAAATGAGTCAGATTAAATAAATTATTAGAAGAATTTTTTTACTTAGCAACAACATGTTTGTTTTATTTTAATAGTATTTTGTATTTTGACAACGAAACCCGATTTGGGCTTCGAAACGTTAATAAATTCATTTTTTAATAAAATTGTGGCTTATTTCCCATAAAAAAATACGTAATTATAAGAAAGTTTTTGCTAAAAAAAGCGTTAATTCAAAGGATAGAGTATGGGTTTTTATTTTGCAATAAACAAATTTATTTATTTATATCGAAATGTAATAAAAATTAAAATGTATCAATTATCAAAGGTCATTGGAATGCCCAATCAGAGTAAACTATCCGCTGTCCTGCGCGTAGCACCAATAATTAATTGGAAAGAAATCCTTTGTAAAAGGTATAAAATTTTTTTTATTAAAAATCCCTTAAAAGGGCTACATCACAACAAAACGTTTTCGATTTTTATAAAAAATCATCATCAGTGTTCGATAAACTGGATGCTAGCTGAGCCACAAAAGAAAAATATCTGGGTAAAAACCCTTTACATATAATATAGATGCCTTAAAAGTGCATACTTCGATAAAAAGGCCTGTGATGCCTCAAAGTGAACTCAAAGAGTTGCCATTAAGTCATTGAAATGTGATCAACTCAATTTGGATCCCACGTGTTGGGAAACCTGTATACCTTACCTTAGGACATTATCCTGTTTGCCATGTGACCATCACAGGCCTTTTTATCGAAGTATGCACTTTTAAGGCATCTATATTATATGTAAAGGGTTTTTACCCAGATATTTTTCTTTTGTGGCTCAGCTAGCATCCAGTTTATCGAACACTGATGATGATTTTTTATAAAAATCGAAAACGTTTTGTTGTGATGTAGCCCTTTTAAGGGATTTTTAATAAAAAAATTTTTTATACCTTTTACAAAGGATTTCTTTCCAATTTTGTGATTGATGGTATACAGCCAACTACAGGAAAACCTTTTCTTTTCCTTGTGGATTTCAATAATTAATGTTTATTTAAAAACATTCCTGACACCTTGGTAGTTAATCGATTTTAATTTTGCAAGTTGCAAATGAAAGGTACAGTACACTTTTATACGCAAAAAATTTCAACTTGTTATCTGCTTTATTTTCAGTCCTGTGACATTTTGAAAAAATGATTTTTTTTTGCGAAAGCTGGATTGCAAAATTTATTTTGCAAAATCTATTGAACCGATCTTAATGAAATTTACAGTATTGTTTTACTGTAACATAAAGTTTTTCTGGGTAAAATATGAAGGTCCGAAGTGTAGCATAAATGGTTGAAAAACGTAAAATGCGAATACTTGTTTTTGTATGGTTTTTTCGCAATTATTAAGCAACTTTTATCTCAGTACAACTTTTCACGAAAATGAATACTTTTAAAGTTATAATCAAAAAACGAAGAAAAAAATCGAATTTTTCCTTCATTTTTTGACATTTTTATTATTTAAACAATGTTCTGGACCTTTTTGAGAGGGAGGATAACTCAAATATTATTATTTGAGTTATTTTCAAGCAATTTCTGCAAAAAAATTTGAGTCACCTCTCAACTTCCAAATGTACTAATATTTTCACAGATGCGCCCTGGTCTATAAATCGAACTTATCAAACAATACCTTACCTCAATCTCAGACGTTCTAGTAAATTTCGACATCGTTTCACTTTTCGCTGTATCTAGGTACACGCTAACTTGTACGCAAATAAAAAAGTGAATCTAAATTTAAATTCGAGATGCAGTAGAAATAAACAAACCCAGACACGTTTAAATGCTACTAGGAGCACTCCTGAATCATAATTTACAATGTATAAACTTTGGAAATCATGCTTTGGGATTTACATTGTATATACATTGTAAATTGTGATTAGGGAGTGCTCCTAGTAGCATTAACGTGTCTTGGTTTGTTTATTTCTACTGCCTCTTGAATTTAAATTTAGTATAAGTACACGTGAATTAAACTTCATCAAGCCAGTGACGTCATTGTTTAGCGTGCGCAGTGACTGTATACAGGGTGTTTCATTAATAATTGTCCATATAGTAACTGGAGAAACCTTAGCACAAAATACGAAGATTTAACCTAAAACACTTAAATAAAATGTGGTTGTTTACTGAGTTACAGGGTGTTTTATCTAAAAATTTAAAAACTATTTTTGCTCAGCATTTTAAAACTATTCCACGTATCCTTTTCATACTTGGCAGGAAGTATAGGTACTATACAAACTACTAAATTATGTTAAACAAACGTTTATGGCTATTACCAGAGGCGTACGACGGGGGAAAGTAAATGGTCGACCCTTTCCAAATTCTACGCCACTGGCGAAATTGCTATTTTAGTTCAATTTTTGGATTCTCCAATACTTTCTATGAAAATAATATACTCTTCATTCGTAACGATGAAGTCATTAGTTTTCGAGATATTTGAAGTTAAAAATGAAACGACACTGTTATTTTGATCAGTGTATTGTGTCGCTTCATTTTTAATTTCAAATATCCCGAAAACTAATCATTTTATCGTTACGAATGAAGAGTATATTATTTACATAAATAGTATTGCAAAATAAAAAAAAATTACACTAAAATAGCAATTTCGTCAGTGGCGTAGAATTTGGGAAGGGTCAACCAGTCACTATCCCCTGTCGTACGCCTCTGGTATGAGCATCAAGTTAGCTAAACACCTATCACAAATCGATTCGAAAGTAGGTGGATAATTTGCCGCTAATTAGTCGTTAATTAGTTGTGAAAATACCGATTTTGTCGTTTCTTTTTTTTTTATTTTTTTAGGTGCTTTGCTAACTTGATATAAAGTTAGCAAAGCACACCTCCGAAAAATGACTTTAGAGCGTTCGTAGGAGAATCGGAATAGGATTAGTTTTTGCCGCTAATTAGTCGCTAATTAGTTGTGAAAAAATTAATTTTCTAAATTATTTTTTTTTTGTTTTTTTGGGTGCTTTGCTAACTTGATATAAAGTTGGCAAAGCACGCTTCCATAAAATGATTTTAGGGATTTCGTAAAAGAATGAAAATAGAATGAGAATTTGCCGCTAATTAGTCGCTAATTAGTTGTGAAGAAATTAATTTTCTAAATTAATTTTTTTTTGTTTTTTCGGGTTCTTTGCTAACTTGATATAAAGTTGGCAAGCACACCTCCGAAAAATCATTTTAGGGTTTTCGTAGAAGAATAGGAATAGAAAAAAAATTTGCCGCTAATTAGTCGTGAATTAGTTGTGAGAATACCGATTTTGTCGTTTATTTTTATTTTTTATTTTTTTAGGTGCTTTGCTAACTTGATATAAGGTTAGCAAAGCACACCTGCAAAAAATGACTTTCGAGCGTTCGTAGAAGAATGGGAATAGAATGAGAATTTGCCGCTAATTAGTCGCTAATTAGTTCTGAAAAAAATAATTTTTTTAATTAATTTTTGTTTTGTTTTTTTGGGTGTTTTGCTAACTTGATATAAAGTTGGCAAAGCACGCCTCAATCAAATGATTTAAGGGTTTTCGTAAAAAAATGAGAATAGAATGAGAATTTGCCGCTAATTAGTCGCTAATTAGTTGTGAAAAAATGAATTTTCTAAATGAATTTTTTTTTCGTTTTTTTGGATGCTTTGCTAACTTGATATAAAGTTGGCAAAGCACGCCCCCATAAAATGATTTTATGGGTTTCGTAAAAGAATGAAAATATAATATGAATTTGCCGCTAATTAGTCGCTACTTAGTTGTGAAGAAATGAATTTTCTAAATTATTTTTTTTTTGTTTTTTTGGGTGCTTCGCTAACTTGATATAAAGTTGGCGAAGCACGCCTCCCTAAAATGATTTTAGTGTTTTCGTAAAAGAATGAAAATAGAATCAGAATTTGCCGCTAATTAATCGCTAATTAGTTGTGAAGGTATTTCATCCATAAATTCTGTTTTTTTTTTGTTTTTACGGTGCTTCGCTTACTCAACATTAAGTAGGCAAAGCACGCATCTTTAAAATGATTTAAGTTTTTTCGTAAAAGCATGGAAATAGGATGAGAATTTGTCGCTTATTAGTCGCTAATTAGTTGTGGACGAATTTTTTTAGCAATTTTTTTTATATTATTTTTGTTGTTTCAGGTGCTCCGCTAACTCGATGTAAAGTTAGTAAAGTACACGTTCAAAAAATGACTTCAGAGCGTTCGTAGGAGAATGGGAATAGGATTAGTTTTTGCCGCTAATTAGTCGCTAATTAGTTGTGAAAAAATTAATTTTCTAAATTAATTTTTTTTTTGTTTTTTCGGGTGCTTTGCTAACTTGATATAAAGTTGGCAAAGCACGCTTCCATAAAATGATTTTAGGTATTTTGTAAAAGAATAAAAATAGAATGAGAATTTGCCGCTAATTAGTCGCTAATTAGTTGTGAAGGAATGAATTTTCTAAATGAATTTTTTTTTTTGGGTGTTTTGCTAACTTGATATAAAGTTGGCAAAGCACGCCTCAATAAAATGATTTAAGGGTTTTCGTAAAAAAATGAGAATAGAATGAGATTTTGCCGCTAATTAGTTGCGAAGGAACTTCATTCAGAACATTTTTTGTTTTGTTTTTTACGGTGCTTCGCTTACTCGATATAAAGTTGGTAAAGCACGCCCTGATACAATCTTTTCAGGGTTTTCGTAAAAGAATATGAATAGAATAAGAATTTGTCGCTAATTAGTCGTGCAATAGTTGTGAGAATACCAATTTTGTCGTTGTTTTTTTGTTTTTTACGGTTCTTTGCTGACTTCATATAAAGTTTGCCGACCGCCCGCCTTTTTACCACTCATATATAAAAGTTATTCTACAGTAGTAATTTTTAAAAATGAATAGATTTTGACTTCGATGGTCATCGACCACCAAATTCTTATTATGTGTAATTTCCAATCTAATCTCAAAGTCCCAAGGAAAAACAAAGAGTAAAATAACAAAATAGTTATAAATGAAATTTAGTGGAACGTATTTCATTATAAACAATTTACCATTTTTGACAATAAAAAGTTAAAAACTTTTATTTTCTCTGATATTGTGTTGTATTTTTAAAAAAAACACGAAATTTTTTCACAAATTTTTTTTCTATTTCCATTCTTTTACGATAACCCTAAAATGATTTTTCGGAGGTGTGCTTGCCAACTTTGTATCAAGTTAACAAAGCACCCAAAAAAACAAAAACAAAATTAATTTAGAAAATCAATTTGTTCACAACTAATTGGCGACTAATTAGCGGCAAATTCTGATCCTATTTTCATGCTACTACAAAAAAACCTAAATCATTTTATGGATGCGTGCTTTGCGAACTTTATATCAAGTCAGCAAAGAACCGTCAAAAACAAAAAAACGACAAAATTGGTGTGTTCACAACTAATGCACGACTAATTAGCAAATAATTCTTATTCCATTGCTATTCTTCTCCGGAAACCCTAGAATGATTGTATGGAGTCGTGCTTTGCCAACTTTATATCGAGTAAGCGGAGCACCGTGAAAAACAAAAAAAAAAATTTTGTGAATAAAATTCCTTTACAAATAATTAGCGACTAATTAGCGGCAAATTCTCATTTTATTCTCATTCCCTTACGAAAACTCTGAAATCATTTTATAGCGGCGTGCTTCGCCAACTTTATATCGAGTTAGCAAAGCACCCAAAAAAACAAAAAAAAAATTAATTTAGAAAATTCATTTCTTCACAACTAATTAGCGACTAATTAGCGGCAAATTCTCATTCTATTTTCATTCTTTTACGAAATCCCTAAAATCATTTTATGGAAGCGTGCTTTGCCAACTTTATATCAAGTTAGCAAAGCACCCAAAAAAACAAAAAAAAAATTAATTTAGAAAATTAATTTTTTCACAACTAATTAGCGACTAATTAGCGGCAAAAACTAATCCTATTCCGATTCTCCTACGAACGCTCTAAAGTCATTTTTCGGAGGTGTGCTTTGTTAACCTTATATCAAGTTAGCAAAGCACCTAAAAAAATAAAAAATAAAAATAAACGACAAAATCGGTATTCTCACAACTAATTCACTACTAATTAGCGGCAAATTTTTTTTCTATTCCTATTCTTCTACGAAAACCCTAAAATGATTTTTCGGAGGTGTGCTTGCCAACTTTATATCAAGTTAGCAAAGCACCCGAAAAAACAAAAAAAAATTAATTTAGAAAAATAATTTCTTCACAACTAAGTAGCGACTAATTAGCGGCAAATTCTGATCCTATTTCCATGCTTTTTCATAAAAACCCAAATCATTTTATGGATGCATGCTTTGCGAACTTTATATCAAGTCAGCAAAGAACCGTCAAAAACGAAAAAACGACAAAATTGGTATTCTCACAACTAATGCACGACTAATTAGCAAAGAATTCTTATTACATTGCTATTCTTCTACGGAAACCCTAAAATGATTGTATGGAGTCGTGCTCTGCCAACTTTATATCGAGTAAGCGGAGCACCGTGAAAAAAAAAAATTTTCTGAATAAAATTCCTTCACAAATAATTAGCGACTAATCAGCGGCAAATTCTCATTTTATTCTCATTCCCCTACAAAAACTCTGAAATCATTTTATAGCGGCGTGCTTCGCCAACTTTATATCGAGTTAGCAAAGCAGCCAAAAAAACAAAAAAAAAATTAATTTAGAAAATTCATTTCTTCACAACTAATTAGCGACTAATTAGCGACAAATTCTCATTCAATTTTTATTCTTTCACGAAATCCCTAAAATCATTTTATGGAAGCGTGCTTTGCCAACTTTATATCAAGTTACCAAAGCACCTAAAAAACAAAAAAAAAATTCATTTAGAAAATTCATTCCTTCACAACTAATTAGCGACTAATTAGCGGCAAATTCTCATTCTATTTTTATTCTTTCACGAAATCCCTAAAATCATTTTATGGAAACGTGCTTTGCCAACTTTATATCAAGTTACCAAAGCACCCAAAAAAACAAAAAAAAATTAATTAAAAAAATTAATTTCTTTACAATTAATTAGCGACTAATTAGCGGCAAATTCTCATTCTATTCCCATTCTTCTACGAACGCTCGAAAGTCATTTTTTGGAGTTGTGCTTTGCTAACCTTATATCAATTTAGCAGAGCACCTAAAAAAATAAAAAAAAAATAAATAAACGACAAAATCGGTATTCTTACAACTTATTCACGACTAATTAGCGGCAAATTTTTTTTCTATTTCCATTCTTTTACGATAACCCTAAAATGATTTTTCGGAGGTGTGCTTGCCAACTTTGTATCAAGTTAACAAAGCACCCAAAAAAACAAAAACAAAATTAATTTAGAAAATCAATTTGAGCACAACTAATTGGCGACTAATTAGCGGCAAATTCTGATCCTATTTTCATGCTACTACAAAAAAACCTAAATCATTTTATGGATGCGTGCTTTGCGAACTTTATATCAAGTCAGCAAAGAACCGTCAAAAACAAAAAAACGACAAAATTGGTGTGTTCACAACTAATGCACGACTAATTAGCAAAGAATTCTTATTCCATTGCTATTCTTCTCCGGAAACCCTAGAATGATTGTATGGAGTCGTGCTTTGCCAACTTTATATCGAGTAAGCGGAGCACCGTGAAAAACAAAAAAAAAATTTTTTGTGAATAAAATTCCTTTACAAATAATTAGCGACTAATTAGCGGCAAATTCTCATTTTATTCTCATTCCCTTACGAAAACTCTGAAATCATTTTATAGCGGCGTGCTTCGCCAACTTTATACCGAGTTAGCAAAGCACCCAAAAAAACAAAAAAAAATTAATTTAGAAAATTCATTTCTTCACAACTAATTAGCGACTAATTAGCGGCAAATTCTCATTCTATTTTCATTCTTTTACGAAATCCCTAAAATCATTTTATGGAAGCGTGCTTTGCCAACTTTATATCAAGTTAGCAAAGCACCCAAAAAAACAAAAAAAAAATTAATTTAGAAAATTAATTTTTTCACAACTAATTAGCGACTAATTAGCGGCAAAAACTAATCCTATTCCGATTCTCCTACGAACGCTCTAAAGTCATTTTTCGGAGGTGTGCTTTGCTAACTTTATATCAAGTTAGCAAAGCACCTAAAAAAATAAAAAAAAAGAAACGACAAAATCGGTATTTTCACAACTAATTAACGACTAATTAGCGGCAAATTATCCACCTACTTTCGAATCGATTTGTGATAGGTGTTTAGCTAACTTGATGCTTATGCCTCTGGTAGTAGCTAGAAACGTTTATTTATCTTAATTTAGTAGGGTGTCCAGTACCTACATTGTCTGCCAAGTATGATAAGGATACGCCAAATAGCTTTAAAGTACTTTGTACAAATAATTTTTAAATTTTAATCATATGAATCATATCATAAATTAATCAAAATAACTGTGCAGTTTCATATTTAACTTCAAATATCTCGAAAACTAATGACTTTATCGTTACCAATGAAGAGTATATTATTTACGTAGAAAGTATTGTAGAATCTAAAAATGGCACTAAAATAGTAATTCCTCCAGTGGCGTAGAATTTGAGAAGGGTCAACCATTCACCATCCCCTGTCGTACGCCTCTGGTAGTAGCTAGAAACGTTTGTTTATCATAATTTAGTAGGGTGTCTAGTAGCCGCACTTTCTGCCAAGTATGAAAAGGATACGTCGAATAGTTTTAAAATGCTGAGCAAAAATAGTTTTTAAATTTTTAGATAAAACACCCTGTAACTCAGTAAGGAACAACATTTTATTTAAGTGTTTTAGGTTAAATCTTCGTATTTTGTGCTAAGATTTCTCCAGTTACTATATGGACAATTATGAATGAAACACCCTGTATTTGGTACACGCTATTTTGATATGTTTAGTGTTTGTTTGATAGAAAAATATCTGTTATTAAGGAAAGGGGAGGGGAGGCAGAACTATTCAGATGTTTTGAACTTAATTGTAATAAATCAATGTGTATATAAAAATATAAGAATTCAGGGTGATATGGTGAATCGGATGGAATGCTCTATTTCTTTTCCCGGTATACAGATGTCTCTGTAAACCTACTTGCCGACAAGTTATTATCATTTATATAGCGAGCACTTTGTAAAAAATAGCCCCGTTTTAAAAACCGTAAGTAATTTGTTAAAAACTGTTTTCGGTGCCCAATAATTTTTATACCATGCATGCGTTTGTAGACGTTGCTTTAGGTAGCTTAGTCCACGAGGTATTTTTCGATATATTCTGGCTTTTTAGACTGTTTATATACAACGTAAGCTAGAAATCGTTGCCTCTATCATTGTGAACTTTTTGCAGTGCCATTCACCATTTCACCCATGGCAAATGGAAGAAATGGCGAATTCGGGCAAGGGCAATATGGTGAAGGTCTTTTCCAACACGTTTACCTATTTCTAGAGCCGCTGTCGTAATTCGGCCAAGTCCAATTTTTGAAGTTATACTTCTTTACCGGCGATAGAGGGTGATTTTTTTATATGTTAAAACCTATCAGACCGGCGCATGCGCATTATAACTTTGTTCTGATTGGATGTTCAAATGACATGTCAAAAATTATCCGATATGGCAGCTGTGGTTTGGAGGTAAAGGTAAAGGTAAACAAATGTATAATATATTAGTTTTATTGTTGTGAGGACAGAAACAAAAAAGTTTATAATATTGTAGTGACTTTTAAATAGTTTTTAAAAGCAACAGGTACGTAATAATTGTTAATGTATCATGGGTATAAACCTACCTATTTGATCTGCCAAAATACATAGTATGTAATACTTTTATTTATATAATTTGATTACCATCAAAATTTCTATCAATATTCACCTAATATATTGTTTTTTACTCTATGTTTTGTTGTATTTTTTCAATTCTAAATCATTTCAATTCAAAATTAAAATAATTTGATCAATTTTCAAAATATCAAAATATCACAAGTTTAATCCGTTTAGTTAGTCGATCTTCGTAAATAATGACACATAGTGTCCGTGGCTAAGCGGAGAAGGCGAATGAATTCCAATACCAACCGCTCTTATCAGCGCTGGTTCGAGTCCCAATAGAAACTTTCTTTTTTGTTTTTTTTAATACATTTTATGATTGTAAGTATATTTATTATATAATTGTATTTTCAAAAAATACGTATTTAGTTAAAAAAGTTTTCGACAATTAATGTTCAGACATCATTTGTGGCTTGTTTAATGTGTTTGTGTGTGTTTTATTCTTTTATTATTTTAATTTTTGGCACTGTTCTAATAAAAATGTTTGAGAAGTAGTAAGTATAAATTAGTTTAACATTTAAACAAAATATAAATAAAAAGTATATTAATTTCGTTGAAATCATATAATAGAAGTATAACTTCTTACGTGCGTACAAGTACACACACATTCTTTTTTTTATTGGTTTAGTCCGATTTGCTTTGGTTTGTCCGTGAATTGAGGGGGTGAATTGGTTTGTCAGTTTGATTAAAAACAAACAAACTGTACTTGAAAGACGATGATGACGATAAATATTGTTGTTTTAGGGTGTGGTGAACTGTACACTGTTACACTAAAAAGGACGTGGATTGGATCAAATGTATTAGCTGCCAACTTTGGATGTTCAAAATATGAATCCATGTGTAATAGATGTGGTAAAAAGCAGGAGAAGTACTTTCCCAGTTTCACCCTAAGTGCCTTCGCCATTTCACCCTTATGCATGGGTTAACTAAATGGTCAATTTAATAAAAATAAATATTCTTTTTCTTTTCAAACATTTGTAATGTCTTAAATAAACTATGACACTGTTAAGTTGTTGCCAATATGTTTGGTGAAAGAAATGTATTTTTATTTCGTTTAAATAAACAATTTCTTGTCCTCTACACGGCTTAACTTTTTTGTTCACCATATCACCCTGATTTACCCTATATTCAGGTTAGCAAAATAAATATTTAGTTGACATGACATGTACAAAATACTATTAAAATAATTTTTATACGTAAGTTAATTATACCAGTCTATAAACCATTGCTGCTGTGTTTATTTTTATTTATACAGGGAGTTGCACTTCTTATGAATTTCATAGAAAATTGGTTATAACTTTATAAATATCCTGTATAACATAATAAACCTTTATATTTTTGTGATGGGGAAGTTAAGAAGATTTCGAGCATAAAATAAAATATAGGGTGTCCCATTTAATAAAACATAAGTTTGGTCTGACACTTCATTATCGAACGCCCTGTAACATTCTAACTAATTTTCTAATATGAAGTTCAAAGCTTGCTACAAACTTTTATTGCTATCTATTACTATAGCGGATCTACTGAGCTTTATTACACTAATCAATCGCTCTGCAGATTTTATCTTAATGCTTCTGCTACCCTTAATCACGAATTTTTGTCTCTTATCTTTTTCATACCGTTTGCTTTTATACTCATATGTTACTCATATTATAATCATCTGTTTCATATGTTTGCTCATAAAATGCTTTTAAAATCATTAAAAGAACTAAATAATTGTCCACACTCCATAGTTAATTAAAAAACACTGGACGGAAGGGCCGCCCGAGAACTTTATCGTACCGATCTAGTATCGTTATCGTACTAGATACTGGCATTCTATAAAAATAACAAAGTTACTCGTTATTTTGATATTTTAGAAACACCTTGTATACTTGAAAATATTTTATGGGTCTACGCATCATTAATTCCCGCATTTGAGAAAATGTTCGGGGACACACTATAGATTATTGCATAAATCAATAGAATATTAGTCATACTTTCATTTCAAATTAGTCCATTTTTCTGAGAAATTAATAGTTTACAATATTTGCATTTTACTGCATGGATCGTAATGAAATTTTGGGAGTAGCCCAAAGCCCAATCTCCTAATTCAAAGTCTATCCTATATACTATGGCGCTTTTATCATGGGGGCGGTTCTCACCACTTCTCGGGGATAGAACATTTTTATTTTCGAATTGCATGGAGCAAAAGGAAGAATTTTAAGAAAATTTAAAAATGCGCTCTATAATTTGATCTTATTTTTTTCATCCGTCCAACTTTTTGAAAGTAGAAATAACACTATATTAAGAGGTATTGCAAAAAAAAACAATGCATTTAAATTCTGGTGAATGAGGGGTTAAATGTATGTACTTCTCATGTTTCCTTAAAGTACATTAGTCATATATTTTTTTGCACCATATCTCGCTTAGTTTGAATGTAACCGACATTTAACGGTGCTCGTTCTAAAGGCCTTTTCAAACACTACAAAAGCATGAGCACTTTGAGCATGCACCAAAAAGCAAACTCTTTTTACCTACCATATTCTTTTTGTATTATAAATAGAAAATTTACGAAGGAACGAATCTCTTTATTTATAATTAAAAAAAAATTGTATATAGTGTTTTTAGTTTGATGCATAGTTTTTAAGGTATTCACAAAAAACCGTCCGAAAACGTGTCATTTTTAAATGAAAATGGCCAATTTTCAACTACGCATAACTCAAAAAGTATTGAGTTCTCAAAAAAAAGTATAGATCAGTTTTTGCTTAAAAATAGGTTCTCTAGCCACTTCCATGCTTATTTTGACCAATAAATTTTCCACCCCCTTGAAGGGGTGGGAATTGCCCCAAGATAAAAGCGCCATGGTATATAGGGTAGATTTTGTTTCTTGAGCTATTCCCTACTTACTGTGAAAATATAAAGTACATCGATGTAGTAGGATGGAATTCGAAGCCAAATACCCTCATTGACTGCCCTATAATATTGCTCTGCTATGATCGCGTGAGAGGGGACACACACAAGATTCTAGCAAAATTTCAATTTTCTGTAACTTTTCGAGTTTTTGAGTTACAGCAACGAGTTTTATGTCATTGGAAAGATAATTTTACATTCTTTCAAGACATGTAAAAATATACAGGGCGTATGTAAAAAATTAAGATTTTTTTTTCATGTCCGGTTAAACCGGAAGCCATATTGTGGGTAAAATTTATTGTGCTAATAGATAACAAAGTACTATATACGTCTGCCAAATTTCAAATTTTAGTTTCTATTACAGAGGTAGTTACAAGCACTCGAATATTTTTTTATAAAAAATTCTTCTTAACTCCCCTCCTATGAGGAGTTAAGAAATCTGACCAATGTTATTCAATTTACCGATAGGATATCAAAAATATATTAAAAAATAAACAAATTCCTTGGAGTCATTTTTGAGAAAATTTAGTTCAAATTTATGTCAAATTTTGACCCCTTAAATATAGGCAACCCATAACATTTTCTGAAAAACGATAATATTCTTGTTATAGCCCCATCTTTAGGCTATGTAAATGTTTTTTCAAATTAAATTTATCTTAAACAAGTTTTTAGATTGGTAGGGAAATGTATCGGGTGGACGGTCAGCCATGCTGGCCGCCATTTTGGATTTGGAAATGTCAAATTCCGTATTTCTATTTACCTATCGATGAGCTAACTTTAAGTTAAATTTCATTCGTTTCGGTCAAAATTTGCTTCCAAGCACTTCAGGATCTATAGTCAATTGTTCCAACAGTTCCTCTAGCATTACATCCCAGAACATAGGTCCACATACTGATCCTTGTGGACATCCTTTTGTGATATGTTTTGTCTTTTTTCCTGTTGGACAGCTTAGGCTTGCATATCGGTCTTGACAGTAGTTTCTGAGACTTCCGTACAGATTCTTTGGACATCTCATTCTTCGAAGTCTTTCAAAGAATGACGGCCACCAAAGATTGTCAAAAGCCCCAGACACGTCTATAAAGATCATTAAAACATACTTTTTTATGCTTTCATTTACTATTTCAAATACTTTATTTATAGCATCTTCTGTTGATTTTAAGTTATAGTCTTCAACATTCGTGTAGTTTCAGGAATATTATCAAGTTAGGTTTAGTAACCAGTAAAAAAAATTCCTTTTGATACAGGGATGGCGGCTAAACACAATGACGGTTATAATTAAATTGTGATGAGCGGTCTTTGATCAATTGATAAACAATAAAATAAACATTGAAAAGCGCACAACTGACAAACACGTAAACAAATAATACTCGACTATCGTAAAATCCACGAAATAATTTTCCAATTTCAACTCTCGAACATATTTCGTTGATGTTTTCATTATCTGTTCGATTATGCTCATCCACGGCGACATTTTTATTATTTCTATTCGATTGTGTGTTGTTTTTCGCCCCCGGCAGTGTTTGGACTGCGTATCGAAAAGTTTTATTTTTAAAATTTCCATTTATATCTCCAAATGTGACCGTATTGTTTGGTGTATAAAACGAATAGCACCAAATCAATAGTACAAATAATAAAAGAATATCAACGGTAGAGAGCCTCCCAGCTAAATTGCATTGGCGTATCAATATTTTATTGTTCAAAATCAAGATACTATTTGAATCACTTACTTGAGAAACCTCACAAGTCATAATTTTACCAAAATCGACTTTTCAGAATAACGGACTTTTAAAATGTGTAAATACACATTTTTGGAAAGAAACGCCTTCAGCCAGTGTATTAGGTAGGGGCCTACCCCTAAATCCCGACAGCCAAAATCACGACAGCCAAAATCCCGACGGCCAAAATCCCGACAGGCCAGAATCCCGACAGGCCAGAATCCCGACAGGCCAGAATCCCGACACGCCAAAATCCCGACAGGCCAGAATCCCGACAAATTAAAAATCCTGTCAGATTTTCAAAACTATAATACATAGTATTCATCTATTTTTGTTACGTTGCAGTATTATTTTAACCATGAAATTTATTTATATTAGGTATTTATATTTATATTTAGCTAATTATAATAATATCACCTACATACTTGCAAATAAATTAAAACTGATTAATTCGCGAAGAATGCTCCATTATTGTTTTCACTAATTTTGAAAAAATGTGAAAACTTTGAATTATCAACGTCCGTCCGTCTGTCTGTCCTTCCGCAAACACAACTCCTCCATCATTATACCAGGTAGAATGACATTTGAGGTGTCAAATGAAAGCTTATAATCCAAGGATGGTACTAAAGGTGAGAAATTCTGTCTATCTGTCTGTCCTTCCGACCGAGAATATAACTTCTCCGTCATTATACCAGGTAGAATGTCAAATGAGGTGTCAAATCAAAGCTTAAATGTATTATATGTATTATAGTTTTGAAAAAGGATTTTTATTTGTCGGGATTCTGGTTTTCCCTCGTGATTTACTATGGAATCTCTAACGCGAGAATTTTACTGTCACCATTGCATTTGGTTGTCTTTTTAAAGACAGATCACATGCTATGATTTTTTCGTGGCGGATATTCTTGAGTTGGGGTTGATTTCATGTAATCGAATGAACTATCTTTCAGTAAAGTCGTCCCAGGAACGCCACTCATAAATATTGGCAATATCATTTTAAAGTCTTCTACTTTAAAATGTATAATATATGTCTGAATTGCCGATATAAATGAGTCAGATTAAATAAATTATTAGAAGAATTTTTTACTAAGCAACAACATTTTTGTGTAATTTAGTAGTATTTTGTATTTTGACAACGACACCCGATTTGGGCGTCGAAACGTTAATAAAATTATTTTTTTCATTTTAATTGTGGCTTATTTCCCATCTAAATAGTTAATTTTAAAAGATTATTTTACTGAAAAGTCGATTTTGGTAAAATTATGACTTATGTGGTTTCTGAAATAAGTGATTAATTTTGTAATGACTTCAAGAAACAAGTAACTTTTATTTTTATATTGTTTAAGACAGCTGGTTTACACTGACATTTTAACATAATATTTTCGTGTATTACGTGTTTTAGGTGTTTAGCCATACCGATATACATAATAGTCTCGGCAGATTATTATCAGAGAACAGGCCATTTTTGGGAAAAGTTATTTACCAGCAATTTTATTGCTGGAATCGAATCTTATGATTGTATATATTAATAATATAGGTATGCAAAGTCCGCAGATAGTGTGCTACTTTTTTATAAACAAAATGGCGCCCGAAAATCGTGTTTTTTTTTCAATTTCTGCTCTATAACTACAAAGATTTTAACTTTACACCAAAAACACCCAAATAAAAATTCATCGTAATTAAATTCTGCATAGAGACGTGTTTTTCCCGATTTACTTCGACGAAAATTTTCCCCGGAAACTGCCGGTTTTTCCAACAAGATCTTTAATTTTCAACTAAAATTTTAGATAAGTAATTGTTTATCAATAACTAAATAACTTGGTAGCATAAAAGCTCTTTTCGTATAGATTATAATTCCAGAAGCCGATGGAAATTAAATGAACAGTTTAGCAACAATTGAATTATTAATTAAAATTTTACGGTCGCTATAATAACCACAATTATTATTATGATACATAAGAATAACTATAATTTTTGGATAAAAAGACACTGTAACTATCTAATGTACTTTACAAAATTGAAATTGGACTATTTGAGCGGCCTCAGGAATAGTTTAAAATTATAAACAATATTTTGGCTTATAAACAAATAGAATATCTCGGGAAATGTTATTATCTCGGAAATTAAATTAAATCACAAAAACGGTATTGGAAAAAAAGCGGCACGACGCTTCTTTTAAAAGAAAAACGTTTAATTGTGATAAGTGGTTCCTGAGATACAACCAGTCAAAGTTAACCGGCATTTACGGCAAAGATATAGTAGGAGAGCAAAGTATGCTAGTGCAGTCACTCAAGCGTTATGGGGACCTATTGGGTTGTGAAGAGTAGGTCTTAAAACCAAAAAAAGTTAAGTAAAGTTTTCCATTTTAGTGGACCCTTGCCTTTTTTTAATTTAATTTTCCATTTCCAACAATCGTTTTTTCCGACTATTACGCCATCTATCCACAATTCAAAAAAATGTTTCGAATAAAAGTTACTTATTTTTACGTAAGGAATCTAAATCTGCAATAAAAAATGGGGGCTTTTATTTAAGATTTTAAAGTAACCCCCCACCCCAACTCCGTGGGGGGTCGTGTTTGGTGCCATTCGATATATTTTTCAAAAGTATTTAATAACTGTATATTACAGTTTTTCGCGATGTTCATTTCGCGAAATATCGCGGGATTCGTATTTAAAATATTAAATTTACTCACGACTTCCCTCTCCGTGGGAAGTCGTGTTTGATATCGTTCGATAGATTTTTAAAACATATTGAGCACATATTTTTTAGTTTTTCGATCTGTCATTCATTTCGAGAAATATTCGCTTTTTTCTTGTGAAATTTTGGGACTCGCCCATTTCCTTACGCCCGGCTCAAATCGTCAGATTTTTGAAATATACACTATTTTGCATATACTTAACTTACCTTATCTTAATCTGACAATTTCGAGTTTTTTTAAGGATGGATTTTTTTTTCGGCCCCCCCCCTTAACGAACTCCCCTGTGTTAAGAGCCAATTTATGGTAGAGGTACGTCTGCAGGGTACCAGGTTTCTCTCCATATGCTAATCTGACGCGCTCGAGTAACTGCAAAAATCCCCGCTTGGGGTCCCCTACCAATATAAACAATAGGATCATAATTTTCGAACCATCACCTTTTTATTTTCATCCTCTTTCTTCACACTAATTTTCATATCTTTAAAATAATCATAACATATATTATTATAATAAAAACTATCGATATCACGAGTGAAAATTGCCAAAAATAGCAAAATTCCAATCAAAAATTATGTTGGAGAAAATGTAATCTAAAAGTTCAAAATCGGTATAGGTACGTTAAAAAATGCATTTTCTCGGCTTCCCATGAAGCAACTTTCTTCATTCTTTTTTATTCCCAAGTAACTCGAGTAGAGCCATCTAACTAACTCATTATTAAATGTCATAGTTGCTTTTGATTTGTTATAATAAATTAATTAATTTATTTCAGCGAGTACGAGAGTGTAGACATGCACCTCATGCGACTTCGCTGCGCCTCGGCCTACTTCCATTCTGTGGCGGTTTTTGCGACCATGTCAAAGGAACCGAAGTCCTTATCGCCTGGCGTGAATGTGTTCCTCGCGAAGAAGAACGAGTGTGTACTGTAGTGACGGGTACTTCGGACTTCGGTCAACTTTCCCGAAGTAACTTCGCGAGTGTGGTGCTCGCTTTTACTTGAGCATCGGTAAAAATACATTAATAGTTTTTATTTTGATACTTTTGGAAAACACCTATATTAAGATTCAACTAAAGATAATAAAATTATTGTTGATACAAGATCTCGTGCTTAATTGATCAAAATGAGTGTACCATCAGATAAAGAAAATACTCCACCGAAAAAGAAAATTCACCTCAATATTAAAACAGCACAATAATTATTTCGGGAGTCTTGGTTAAATGAAGCTGACTTTAGACAATAGGTAACTCGAGATTCTACTAATATTTGTAAAGGTAAATGCAAAGTCTGCTCTACTTCATTAACAGCTTAAATATTTGTGATTAGCAATCAGAACAAATTTTAGTTTTTGCAAGATTTTTTTATACTAATCAAATTCCAGCCTGATGAGCTACTGACAGTGATGTAAAAAAAATGAAAATCGAGTAAAGGGAATGTAACTCTTCAGTTTCATATATAGTGGTACTCTTTATTTCTAGCTCTATTTTTGTCTTACATTTCACAGTTAGTAATTCATCGATTAAAGGTTTTAACTAGGTCATTTCGTCTAGTGTACTTAGATACAGTTATTCTTGCATCCGTCCGCTCGTCTCTTAATTGCTTTACGTTAATATTTTTCCTGTGCAAATGCTCCAAATACATATTCATTTTTTTTTCTCATTTGTAGTCTCAATTTATATTCAGAAAGCAGTAACACAAATGTTATGTATAATTACGGTGCACTATAGACCAAAATGGCGCCCGCAACATCAATGCAATGTATCTTTCTGCATTCAAATATGCAATATCTAGCAAAGAGTTGGGGTTGTGCAATTTAAAATAACTTTTGGAATAACAGACAAGTAGTCATAATGTAATAATATTATGTAGTCTAATAAAAATTTTGAATCTATTTATAACACGATAATCGCGTAATTACGTTGTTAAATAGTATAGTACTACCCTCTTTGTAAGATATAATTAATGTTTAGCTCTGCGGGGATCTATTGTTTAACCCTTAAACGCCCAAGGGTGGGTAAAAAATGTCCACCTAATGCGTATTCCCTTGTAACATATTTATTACGTGTTGAAATTTTTTTTAAAAATTATTTATTGTTAAAAAGACAGCCCATTATCGAATGTTAATTTGGTTCTACCAATATTTTTGAAAATAAAAGCAGCATCTTGAGTTAAATATGGATGGGCATAAAAAGTACACCCTTGGCAAAACTTGTTACTAAAGGTTTCTATATAATTTCTCGTTGGTAGGAAGATAATCCATATTATTATCGATGTATAATTACATAATCTACATAATTATCCGCCAATGAGGAGGCTGAAAGAAAGAATATGGAGAAAATCGACAAATCTGAATTACTGGTATGTTAATTTTGATGTACATTGTAATTTTGTTGTAAGGTTTGTAAATTGTTTATATTAATATTTTAGAAGATGCTGTGTTTATTAAGCATAAGATTCTTAAGTTTAATCCATTTTCAACAACTTTCAATAAATATATTAGCTATTTTCGAGGTGGACATTTTTTACCCACCTTTGGGCGTACATGGAACCTAAAAAAGGTTGGGTTTAAGGGTTAAGGTGTGAAATTACATAAACAAGGAATCATTTGATAATCAACTGAAAAACAGACAGAGTCATATCTATACAAAAAGAAGAAGAAGAAGGAGAAGAAGAAGAAGAAGAAGAAGAAGAAGGAACCATTTCATAAAACAGGTAGTTTATGGAATTTCACACCTCAAACAATAGCACCCCGCTGAGCTGAATATTAATGAGTTTCTTTAAAAGATAGTACAATGCGACAAGCGAGAACTGGCGACTGACCTTCTCGTATTCTGCATTTGTCGCTGTGTATTTTCGCTCAAGGTCACGCGCCACCTCTGGCTTGTCGACTTGTAGTAATATACAATACAGTAAGTAGGTCAAAAGTTTTCTGAATGTCTCAATATATAGTCTAAGAGCTAGTGAACCCTCCGATTAACGGTCGTCCTGTAAGGCTAAAAATTTTTCTAGTGATAATTCATAGCACACCAAGGCTAAAAACCATGACCTGGCAGGCCTCAGCGGTGCACGTGTATCTACCAGGTGAATCGAAAAGTGCAAATTTAGGAGGTAAAATAAACGTCGTCCTGTAAGGTTTAAATTTAAGTATGTGTTTGAGTAAGTCATTTAGAAGAAATATTTACAATGACAGGCGATTCTGAAGAGCATAAGACCTTGCCAGGCGAGGGAAAAGATTAGGGGTTTTCCTAAAATTATTCTTTTTGCATCGAACAAATTTTTTTTTAGGTTTTTTGAATCATTTCAAACAGAAAATGTCTTTAGTGATTTTTCTCTTAAGTTAATAGTTTTTGTTATATGAGCGATTGAAAATTTTGAAAATTGAGAAATCGGCCATTTTTAACCCTAAATCGGACATTTAACTAAAAATTTCAATGTTTCCAAGGTACGTAGATATTCTTTTAACATTGATTGATGAAATCCCGAAGAGTTTTTTGCAATAAAATATCGAAAACCCCTTTGTTTTTTTAATTGCTAATCAAGCGTGTGCGACACTGTAGTATAAGTGAGGACGTTTGAGTTTGCATAAATTCATTATCTCGAGAATGGGCAAATTTCAAGAGAAATCCTCAGACAGGTCGATTTTTATTTTCGAATTAGGACTTTTGGCATTTATATAATACTAGTGACGTCATCCATCTGGGCGTGATGACGTAATCGATGATATTTTTTAAATAACAGTAGGGGCTGTGTGATAGCTCATTTGAAAGGTTATTTAATTCTCTATTCAGTAATATAAACATTAACATAATTATTTATACAGGGTGTACACAAAAATGTTTTCTTCTATCTGTCAAATTTGATCCAAGTTAATTTAATAAAAAAAATTTTTTTGTACACCCTGTATAAACAATTATGGTAATGTTTATATTAGTGAATAGAAAATTCAATAACCTTTCAAATGAGCTATCACATAACCTCTACTCTCATTTAAAAAAATCATCGATTACGTCATCACGCTCAGATGGATGACGTCACTAGTATTATATATATGCCAAAAAGTCCTAATTTAAAAATAAAAATCGACCTGTCTGAGGATTTCTCTTGAAATTTGCCCATTCTTGAGATAATGAATTTATGCAAACTAAAACGTCCTCACTTATACTACAGTGTCGCACCTGCTTGATTAGCAATTAAAAAAACAAAGGGGCTTTCGATATTTCATTGCAAAAGACTCTTCGGGATTTCATCAATCAATGTTTAAAGAATATCTACGTATCTTGGTAACATTGAAATTTGTAGATAAATGTCCGATTTAGGGTTAAAAATGGCCGATTTCGCAATTTTCAAAATTTTCAATCGCTTATATAACAAAAACTATTAACTTAAGAGAAAAATCACTAAAGACGTTTTCTGTTTAGAATGATTCAAAAAACCTAAAAAAATTTTGTTCGATGCAAAAAGAATAATTTTAGGAAAAACCCCTAATCTTTCCCCTCGCCTGGCAAGGTCTTATGCTCTTCAGAATCGCCTGTCATTGTACACATTTCTTCTGAATGACTTACTCAAACACATACTTAAATTTAAACCTTACAGGAGAAAGATTATTTTACCCCCTAAATTTGCACTTTTCGATTCACCTGGTAGATACACGTGCACCACTGAGGCCTGCCAGGTCATGGTTTTTAGCCTTGGTGTGCTATGAATTATCACTAGAAAAATTTCTAGCCTTACAGGACGACCGTTAGTCGGAGAGTTCACTAGCTCTTAGACTAATAGCCCGATCAGGGAACACAATATTTTACGAAAACCTCCAAAAAAATAAAGGAAGGATGAAAATGTGGGAATAGGTAGTTGAAATTGTCTATTATTATATAAGAAAAAGTTTACAATTCTACATCCCCTCCATTTTACAAAAATTGGGAAATAAGGGGTGAAAAATATTTTCTCGTGAGTGAAAAAATATTCGTTCAAAATAGGCCCGGAATTGGATAAAATGACTAATTCTTAGAAACTTTTGTTCTATAGAGTTTTTTCACTAAGTCAATACTTTTCGAGTTATTTGCGAGTGAATATGTTCATTTTTAACAAAAAAACATGTTTATGGACGGTTCTTCGCAGATAACTCCAGAAGTAAGTACTCTAGCGAAAAAATATAGCTTATAAAAAATTGAAAAAAATGGTGTACGCGTGAGGTCTGCCGACCCAGTATAAGCAGAGTTGTAGCTAATGAAAAGTAGGTTCTTCTTCGTCAAATTCCAAATCGAATATTTCAATGTGAAATAACCAAAAAACAGAGCATTTTTCGGAGAAAATTCATTATAACTTTTTTTAAAGTGTTTTTAAAGTGTTGTTAACTAAAAACGGTTTATTTTTGTTTTTTAAAAAAATTTCTAACAATAAAAATAAGTGAGTTACGCTCAAAATACTGTTGGTCCCTTTTATTTTTTGGTACAAAAATCGCGAAAATCACCCCCTAATTACCTTCCCAAATAAATTTAATCGTAACCGCTTCACAAGTTACTTTACTTATGTATTGTTTATATTATCTATAAGTTTCATTGGTTTAAAGTGCTCAGTTTAAAAAAAAATTAAGTTTAAAATAAAACATTTTTTTTATTTTGAAAAAAAAAATGGAATTGTTCATGGAAATAACTTAAAAATTATTAGTAATACCAAAAATCTTAAAAAGTAATAAAATGTACGTTTTGCTTTTCTGAATATTTTTCCTTTTTTGTTTTCTTGTTATACTAAAATTGATTATGCTATGGCTGTTCAAAATTTGCCTAAACTCGTGATTAGTTACTCGTTCAAGACATTTTAACTACAGCTTTTTCAAAAATAAGCACTTTGAACCCATGAAACTTACAGATTATATAATTAATACATAAGCAAAGTAACTTGTGAAGTGGTAATGATAAAATTTATTTGTGATGCTAATTAGGGGTTGATTTTCGCGATTTTTTACCAAAAAATAAAAGGGACCAACAATATTTTGAGCGTAACTCACTTACTTTTAATGTTACAAGTTTTTTTTTAAACCAAAATAATACTTTTTTTTTAAACACTTTAAAAAAGTTGAAATTAATTTCCCCGAAAAGTGCTCCGTTTTTGGATTATTTCACATTGAAATATTCGATTTGGAATTTTATGAAGAAGAACCTACTTTTCATTAGCTACAACTCTGCTTCTACTGGGTCTACAGACCGCAAGCTTACACCATTTTTTCAGTTTTTTATAAGCTATATTTTTGCTAAGAATATTTTTTTCGCTGAAATACTTACTTTTTGAGTTATCTCCGAAAAACGGTTCAAAAACATGTTTTTTTCTGTTAAAAATGAACATCTCTCTCTCTCTCCTGTCGTTTCCCCATTACTGAGGATCGTGATTTCTTCCAATATTCCTAACAATGTTTCTCCATTGGTCTCTATCTTCAGCTGCTCTAAGAGCTTCGCAGAATGAGTTTCCAGCTGAATGCTTTATTTGGTCAGACCATCTAGTTGGTGATCGTCCTCTTGATCTTCTCCCCGGAACGTTTCCAGAAACAATTAATCTCTTTAAGCTGTCGTCACCTCTGCGAACCACGTGACCAAAGAATTGCAGAATTCGTTGCAGACATATTGTGGACAGCCTTTTTTTAACATTGAGTTGGTTTAGAATGGAAACGTTTGTCCTATGAGCTGTCCAAGGTATGCGCAGCATTCTTCTCCAGCACCACATCTCAAAGGCATCAATTTTTTGGCGTTCGCATGCGCGAAGAGTCCAAGTCTCTGCTCCGTATAGAAATATTGAGAATACAAGGGCATTTACCAGTCTCATCTTGATATTTTGAGAGATAGATCTGTCTTTCCAAACTTTTGTTAGGCGACTCATAGCATTTTTTGCCATACCAATACGTCTCCGAACTTCTGCTTCACATTTACCATCGTTACTTATACTAGACCCGAGATAGACAAAGGTGTTTACTATCTGGTGTTCCTCTAATATGTTAGTCAGTTGAATAGTGTCAAATCTGTCGACCACCATTATTTTTGTCTTAGCTTTATTGATTTTCAGACCAACTTTATTGCTTTCGTACTCAACTCTTCGCAGAAGATCAAATATTTCTTGCTTATTTGCTGCTATAAGTGTAGTGTCATCAGCAAATCTTAAATTAAAGATTTTCCTACCAGCTACTGTCACTCCACCGGCCCATCCTTCTAAAACCATCCTCATGACATGTTCACCATAAATGTTAAATAAGTCAGGTGACAACACGCATCCTTGTCTAACACCTCTCTCGGTCTTGAACTGGTTTGAGAACTTCTGATCTAGTCGTACTGTCGCTATATTAGACTGGTAAAGATTTTTAATAAGTGTCACCAGGTGCATTGGTGCGCCCATTTCTATTAAAATTAACCACAGATTTATCCAGCTTACACAATCAAATGCCTTTTGGTAGTCAACGAAGCATATAATCATAGGTACTTGAAATTCTCTAGACTTTTCATGAACATATTCATTTTCATTTTCATGTTCATTTCATGATCATTTTCCCAAAAATGAACATATTCACTTGAAAATAACTCAAAAAGTATTGACTTAAGGAAAAACTCTATAGAACAAAAGTTGCTTAGAATGAGTCATTTTATCCAAGTCCGGACTTATTTTGAATGTATATTTTTCACCTTCTAGAGGGGGTTTTCCCCTCTATTTTTGAAAAATGGAGGGGATGTAGAATTGTAAACTTTTTCTTATATAATAATAGACAATTTCAACTAAATATTCCCAAATTTTCATCCTTCCTTTATTTTTTTTTTGGGTCAGATTGTTCGTTGATCGGGCTGAGTTAACATATCCAACGATATTAAAATACTGCTACTGACAACATTCCGGTTCGAAGATTTAACAACAGTACTGATGAAAATCACAAACGGGAGGGAGTATCAAGGAGAAAATTCGGGTTCAGCATACCTACCATATTATGATCCCGAACAACCTTCAAAATGGAAAATGGAAACCTAATACTAAATTTACAATCCAGATGCAGTAGAAATAAACAAACCAAGACACGTTAAATGCTACTAGCAGCACTCCCGAATCATAATTTAGAATGTATAAACTTTGGAAAACATGATTTGGGATTTACAATGTATATACGAGTACATTGTAAATTATGATTCGGGAGTGCTCCTAGTAGCATTTAACGTGTCTTGGTTTGTTTATTTCTACTGCATCTTGAATGTAAATTCTGATGCTAGTCGTGCTGAAAACTCTAAATAAGCTACTTGATAGGCATATTCTTCTTCTTCGAGTACCATCCCCACTACGAAGGTCGGCAGTCACCATATTTATTAGGACTGAGACAGCTACTCTATAAAGTTTATTTGATGTGCATCCATACCATTCTCTCAGGTTGCGCAGCTATGATATATTTCCCTACACAATGAGCTGGAGCAAGTTGTATCTCTCTCCACGTATAATATGATCTAGCTATTCCAATTTTCGTGTTTTCATTGTATTTGAGTTCCATTTCTTTATTCATCTTTGTCAGAACCTCTTTGTTTGTGTCCATGATATTTTCATAATTCTTCTATGCACCCACAACTCGAATGATTCCAGATCTTTTATTGATACCGCATTCAAGGTCCAAGCTTCCATTTAATAAAACAAAGTCGAGAAAATATAGCACCTAGCCAACCTAACTCTTTGCTTTAACTTTTAATCTCTTGTGCAGAGCACTCTTTTGATAATGACACATTAAATATGGTGTACTGGTTGAAAGTCCAATATAGCTTATTGTCCCGGTAATCTTCATTAAGTTCCGCACTAAGTGCATTTTATATGGATGGAATTTGTTCTTCATCAAAATGACTTGGGCGCTAGCGGTCGGTTGATTCCAGATACAGCTGATACTTGCCTCGTACATAACTTGGAATCTGGGTGAACATGTCCTAATAGTGCTACACAAGGTTCATTAACTACAATTTATTCAGTGTCCCGTTTTTCATTACCTACATTCCCAGCTTCTTGAAATTTTCTCCAAAACATACTTTCTACTGTTATGTTTATCATGATGTTCATTAATGAGCTGTCATATTAGCACGTTTATTGTTCACAAAATACAATGAAACGATATCTACCCTGAAATAGAACAAACCATGGAAATAAATTTTCAAAGACTACAAATTAATGCTTACAACTGATATTCACAAGTGAATCCTCTAATTTCACGTTATTTGTGCGTTTATATCATATCATGTATTTAGAGTGATAATGTGACAAAAAAACAAAAGCTGTGCGAACAAAGCAAATAACGTCTAAACCATTGGCACACTAAATCAGCTAATCAAGCAGGTAAATACAATTTAAAGCTTAAAAGTTTTTGTAAATAAATAAAATAAAGTTTTGGACCGATGGAAAGAGCTGGGGGAGACCTATGTCTATCAGTGAACACGTACAGGTTGATGATGATGATGAATGTACAAGGGCTTTAACATAATATCTTATTTGATCCCCATTACAATTAAAATATTTTGGGGTGATTCTTATCCTGTCTTAAGGTATGAATCCGACAACGACTGCAGACGGCAACTGCAGACGTCAGTTGCAGACTTCACTACTTTGCATTATTAATTTGTATGAGACTGATTCCGACATCTGACTGCAATTGCTGTCCGGCAGAACGTCAGTTGCTAATAATTATACAAATTAATAATGCAAAGTAATGACGACTGTCATGGTGGCAACTGTAACTGTCATTTGCAGTTCCCGTCTGCAGTCTGCAGTCGTTGTTGGAATCGTACCTTTAGGGGTCAAAGTAAAATAATCGAAAATACCGGAAAAATGTGTCCCCCTTTTACCAAAAATTGAAAGGGATTTTTGAAAATCCCACCTGTCGCTGGGATTTACAAAAATGTTGTCACAGTTTCTGATAATGCCTTTTTTGTTTCGATTGGTGACTTTCGAACGAAGTTTAAACAGTTATTTTTTGTCACTGTTACTTGTTATTTGGTTCAAATCTCTAGCTATGTACAAAATACGAAATTTTCCCTGGAATATATAGGTTATGTCGGTCTGTAAATTTCTGGTGGATGACGGTCCATATATTTCCTGAAATATCACTGGATAATGATATATTTATGGACGCAGTAACAGTGGAGAGGTCAGTTTTGTAGAAAATGTGCCATACACAAAATATATTTTTTAATAAATGTTATATATTTTATAAATTGTATTCTAATATTGATCTAATCAATGAATCCTCAATCCTCAGCATTCTTAAGACTTAGAAATATGTCTGATTTTGATTGTTTTGGTTTAATTTATGTTTGTTGATTTTATAATACTAACTGAAATCCGAGTAGTTTTAATAACTCGCCACAAAAAGTGGAAGATATTTTTTAGAGCGAACAAAATTTTAAAATAAACAATAATTTATAGTAGAATTCTAACATGATGTAAAAACCACTTCTATGTAATAGGTATATTTATTAAAAATTTAAAAAAATCCCAATGGATTGAATAAAATATGTCCAATTCAGAACGTTTTCGGACCTATCAGTCCATCATCAGTGAATCTAAAATAGAATAAGTAATCCCACTATTAAAATTGAAAAGATGGTTGAAATGTTGAAAGTTAAAAAATGTGGTTATGATTACTTACTCAAATACTTGCTAAATAGCCCCTGAACCAAACAATGGTTGAAATTATAATTCAATCTACATTATGTTGAAGTAATATTAATCAGGCTAAACGCCGATGTTAAAAGATTCGGGAACATGGTGAAACTCTATCAAGAAACTCAATCAACCATCTTAGGCCAACGTTGACTACCAAGTGTCAAAGGTTTGTAAGGAACTGTTTGGAGTGACATTGGCAGCAGAGAAGAAGGTAGTCGATTTTCAAAGGTTTTAACAAAAGGTCATGATCCAAAACAATGATATGGTAAAGATTTTAATATCTGAAAATGTCTATCATTTAAATCTATTGTTTTTTAAAAAAGAAAAGAAAATTGTGATTTACAAAATTTTTAAAATATAAAATTATTTTAATTTAACTGTTGACTATAAAATTTAACTGATCAAATTGATTAAAAAGGAAGAATGAGCTGATTAGTAATAATGATAAACAAAAAGATAAGAACAGATGATGGTGAGAGAGAAGAAAGAATAAATTTTGAATTTGAATACTATTATACAGAAAAATTACCATGTTGGCAAAATTATTTATATGAGTATTGTATTGAATAGAATAGAATAGAATAGAATAATTGGTGGTTGTATATTATGTAGAAGGAAAATTTTTATTTAAATGTAAATGAAAATTGTTAAAATAATTGTTTTAACAATTTTCATTCACATTTAAATAAAAATTTCCCTTCTACATATACAACCACCAATACAATACTCATAAAAATAATTTTGCCAACATGGTAATTTCTCTGTATAATAGTATTCCAATTCAAAATTTATTCTTTCTTCTCTCTCACCATCATCTGTTTTTATCTTTTTGTTTATCATTATTACTAATCAGCTCATTCTTCCTTTTTAATCAATTTGGTCAGTTTAATTTTATGGTCAACAGTTAAATTAAAATAATTTTATATTTTAAAAATTTTGTAAAACACAATTTTCTTTTCTTGTTTAAAAAACAATAGATTTAAATGAAAGACATTTTCAGATATTAAAATCTTTACCATATCATTGTTTTGGATCATGACCTTTTGTTAAAACCTTTGAAAATCGACTAAAATCTTCTCTACTGTCAATGTCACTCCAAACAGTTCCTTACACACCTTTGACACTTGGTAGTCAACGTTGGCCTAAGATGGTTGATTGAGTTTCTTGATAGAGTTTCACCATGTTCCCGAATCTTTTAACATCGGCGTTTAGCCTGATTAATATTACTTCAACATAATGTAGATTGAATTATAATTTCAACCATTGTTTGGTTCTGAGGCTATTTAGCAAGTATTTGAGTAAGTAATCATAACCACATTTTTTAACTTTCAAAATTTCAACCATCTTTTCAATTTTAATAGTGGGATTACTTATTCTATTTTAGATTCACTGATGATGGACTGATAGGTCCGAAAACGTTCTGAATTGGACATATTTTATTCAATCCATTAGGATTTTTTAAAATTGTTAATAAATATACCTATTACATATAAGTGGTTTTTACTTAGAGTTTTTTAACTAGGTATATGGTATACAGCCAACCTAGGAAACTATCTCTTTTTAGTTTATAGTAGAACATTTTAATACACGTTTATGATCGAATAAAGTTAAAGTGTTAAAAAAAAGAAATAAGAATTTGCATTTTAGTAGTTCTGTTACATAGATAAAATAGTCGTATCTTTTTAGGCTTAATTTTATTTCGGTTATACATACGCATTTTCAAGGTTCACGAGATTTTGCACCAACTCTACCAACATAGTACGTTGGTTTGCGTTTCCATTTTATAGCTTTTTAATTTATGATATTACTTACTTACTTAGTCCTAAGCCTTTCTACCTTTAGGTATAAGGCTGATTTATGAAATTAATTTAACAAAAAGATGTTTCTCCGACGAATCAATATTATTTACACTGGATAGGAATGTAAATCACCAAAAAAAAGGTATTGGCGTGAGGTAAATCCACACGGGATACGTAAAAACAATACTCAAAAACCACAAAAACTAAATGAATGGTCGGGCATAGTGGTTACTTAGTTTCTTGGGCAATTTTTTATTGAAAAAAATTTAATAAGCAATAATTATGAACTGCTACTTAGAAATGAAATTGTAACCGTCCTGAAAAATAAGTCCGGAGTCCATCTTAATATATGGTTCCTAAAGTCAGTTTTGAGATATGGTTTCAGTAAGACGGAGCTCCAGCTCATTTTGGTGAAAATGGTCGAGTTATTTAGATCAGACATTTCCCGGACGATGGTTCGGTAGATTAGGTACTACTGAATGGCCTCCTCTTTCACCCGATTTGAATCCTAAAGATTAGTTTTATTAGGGATACTTGAAAAGTAGAATTTACAAAACTACACCAGCAAGTTTTGCAGAGCTAAGGCAAAGAACCATCAATGAATCCATATTAATTTCTAAAGAAATATGAAAAAAAAAAGAATAGACATATTCTACCATCGTTTAACATGTTTTGAATCAAACATATTGTTGAGACCATTAGGCGTTTCTAGCTTTTAGTTTTATATTTTTAATATATTCCTGACCATTTGATATCCCGATGATTTAAAAATTCACGGTTAGGAAATACCAAACTAAATATTAAGTTTTATCGCTAAATTATGTAAAACGATTCTCTTGTCTCGTCAAACTCAATATTTCGCCAATTGTTATCGGCTTCATCAGGAGTGCTCAAAAATATATAATATTATGTTTTACTCATTTTAGTATATATTCCTTTAAAATTGAAGAGAGTTTCTATTCCCAACGAAAAAGTAAAGTATTTAATCCACTTTATGAGTGCCACCCCCGTACTGGAAAACCAGTCTGTCCGATCCACAGCCGATTGTATTACGTGTTGCCTGTAGCTTGGCTCTTTTGTTCAAGTCTATTGTTCAGATTTACAAAAAGGATTACTGATTATTGTGGCGTGTGAAATCAGCTTAAATTTTGTAAAGTGCCAATGCAGAAATGTTGTTTTCCAACTTTTGTGTCGTTCTATGTTTCGGTTGATACGCATTCATTGCGTATTATGTTTTAATCATTTTAATATTCAGTTTGTCAGCCCGTGATTGAATTCCTGACAGTCCAACAGTGTATTTATGAAAACATGAATGTCTAATAAAAATGGCAGCTTTTTCTGGTTTTGAGAAATTAACATTTAGGCCTGGATCCCACGTAGCAAAAAAAATTTAAAGTACTCATGGGAGTGCCGACTAATTCAATACTTCTTCCCCATCCAAAAGTGCACAACGTCCTAAGGAAGTTTTCATTTCAAAAATTTATTTCGCCGAAGCGATGACGGTCGCTAATTCAACACTTTTTCCCCATCTAAAAAGTGCACAACGTCCCTAAAGAAGTATTCACTTCAAAAATGTATTTCGTCGAAGCAGTGACGGTCGCTAATTTAATACTTTTTTCCCATCGAAAAAGTGCAAAACGCCCCTAAAGAAGTTTTCAAAAAATTTATTTCGCCGAAGCGATGGCGGTCGCTAATTCAACACTTTTTCCCCATCTAAAAAGTGCACAACGTCCTTAACCCTTAAACGCCCAAGGGTGGGTAAAAAATGTCCACCTAATGCCTATTCCCTTGTAACATATTTATTACGTGTTTAAAAATTTTCCAAAAATTATTTATTGTTAAAAAGACAGCCTTTTATCGAATTTTAAATTGGTTCTACCGATATTTTTGAAAATAAAAGTAATATCTTGAGTTAAATATGGGCGGGCATAAAAAGTACACACTTGGTAAAACTTGTTACTAAAGGTTTCTATTTAATTTCTTGTTGGTAGGAACATAATCCATATAATTATGGATGTATAATTACATAATCCACATAACTCTCCGCCAATGAAGAGGCTGAAAGAAAGAATGTGGAGAAAATCGACAAATCTGAATTACTGGCTTTTACTGGTATGATAATTTTGATGTACATTGTAATTTTGTTGTAAGGTTTGTAAATTGTTTATATAAATATTTTAGAAGATGCTGTGTTTATTAAGCAAAAGATTCTTAAGTTTAATCCATTTCCAACAACTCTCAATAAATATAGTAGCTATTTTCGAGGTGGACATTTTTTATCCACCCTTGGGCGTACATGGAACCTAAAAAAGGTTGGGCGTTTAAGGGTTAAAGAACTTTTCAGTTCAAAAATGTATTTCGCCGAAGTGATAACGGTCGCTAATTCAATAATTTCCCCATCTAAAAAGTGCACAACGTCCTTAAAGAAGCGTTGACTTCAAAAATGTATTTCGTAAAAGCAATGGCGGTCGCGATGACGGTCGCTAATTGAATACTTTTTCCCCATCTAAAAAGTGCACAACGTCCCTAAAGAAGTTTTCACTTCAAAAATGTATTTCGTCGAAGCAATGACGGTCGGGATGACGGTCGCTAATTCATAACTTTTTCCCCATCTAAAAAGGGCAAACTTTTTTACAAGTTTTCCCTTGAAAAATTTATTTCGCAGAAGCAATAGCGATCGCTAATTCAACACTTTTTCCCCATCTAAAAAGTGCACAACGTCCCTAAAAAGTTGTCACTTCAAAAATTTATTTCGTCGAACCAATGACGATCGCTAAATTAAACTTTATCCCCATCTAAAAAGTTCACAACGTCCGTAAAGAACTTTTCACTTTAAAAATTTATTTCGCCGAAGCGATGACGGTCGCTAATTCAATACTTTTTCCCCATCTAAAAAGTGCACAACGTCCCTAAAGAAGTTTTCACTTCAATAATATTAGCATTATTATACGTACGTTATAATTAAATACGTACAAAATGTATTTCGTCGAAGCGATGACGATCGTGAAATCAATATTTTTCCCCATCCCAAAATAGATTTTACATTTATTTTAAATTTAAATACTTCTACAAAATATATATTTACATATACATATACATAATAGATAAACGTACAAAATTTATTTCGCCGAAGAGTTGACGGTCGCGAAATAAATCCTTTTTCCCCATCCAAAAATAAGTTTTACATTTATTTTAAATTTAAATACTTTTATACAATTTATGTATACATACACATAATATAGATAATACGTACACAATTTATTTCGCCAAAGAGATGACGGTCGCGACGACGGTCGCGAAATAAATCCTTTTTCCCCATCCTAGAATAGACTTCACATTTATTTTAAATTTAAATACTTTTATAAAATTTATATATACATCCACATAATATTCCTATATATTATTGTGTATCATTTTGTCAATCAAAGATAGAAAATAAAAATTTAATTTTTTAATATAACGCGGGCACATAAATTTTATACACCCTGTATATTGATTTGTAACTATTTATTATAAGTTAGTTTTTAAGCAGTGGGTTGTTATCCTTAATGAGTTTTTCCCTGAAGAATTAAAGACATTAGTAAATAAAGTGATGTGAATAGACAATTTATTTCGGGATTATAATTTTAAACCGGTTGCTTTGTTACGGGCAAGGCCAAAAGCCAAAGGTAATTAATATATTTAGAAAATAAATGTAGAGAAAGTTGGAATTTTAAGTCTCTTAATTAATATAAAAGTAGGAGAAAACAGATCATAACAATATGTACAAAATTTATTTCGCCGAAGCGATGATGGTCGTGAAATCAATCCTTTTTCCCCATCCTAAAATAGGTTTTACTTCTTCTTCTTCATGTGCCGTGCTCGATTATCGAACGTTGGCTATCAAATTGGCTATAGTAATTTTGTTAACGGCAGCTCGGAAAAGGGATGCAGAGGATCTGTTATACCATTCTCTCAGGTTTTTAAGCCATGACGTTCTTCTTCGACCTGGCCCTCTTCTTCCGTCTACCTTGCCTTGTATTATTAAATGGAGTATATTATATCTCTCTGGGTGTCGCATAACATGGCCAAAATATTCAAGTTTTCGATTTTTAACTGTTCTGACGACTTCTGTGACTTTTCCCATCCGGTGCAAAACAACTTCGTTACGAACTCTATCCACCCAACTTATTCGTAGGATTCTTCGGTATACCCAAATTTCAAAGGCTTCCAATTTCTTGAGAAGAGTATCTGTTAAAGTCCAACCTTCGACACCGTACAAAAGAGTAGAGAACACATAACATCTCACTAATCTAATTTTAAGATTCAAAGTAATGTTGTTTCCACATAAAAGTTTCTTTATCTTAAAGAATGCAGCTCTGGCCTTCTCTATACGTATTCTAATTTCTTTGCTCATGTCCCAGTGCTCATTTAGATTACAACCAAGGTAGGTGATACTGTTAGTTCTTTCTAATTGTTCACCATAAGCTGTTACTACTTCCGGTTGTATTGGCGTCTTACTGACAACCATCACCTTGGTCTTTGCGGTGTTTAGCTTGAATCCATATTCATCACACGTTGTGGTAATCCTATTAATCAGATGTTGAAGTTCTTCATAATTGCTCGCAATTAACACCGTGTCATCCGCATATCTCAAATTATTAATATTGACGCCATTCATTTTGTTACCACATTGAGCATTATCCACTGCTTTATTGAAAACAAACTCAGAATAGATGTTAAATATTAGTGGGGACAAAATGCAGCCCTGCCTTACTCCTCTTCGTATTTGAAGTTCTTCAGACGTGTCCCAGCCAATCCTGATGATAGGTTTTACATTTATTTTAAATTTAAATACCTCTGCACAATTATACATACACATAATATATAGCATAAGCGATGACGGTCGCAATGACGGTCGCCAATTCAATGCTTTTTCCCCTATCCAAAAATCGCAAAGAAGTTTTTACTTCAAAAAGTTTATTAATAGCAAACTAAAAATTTGTTAATAGCTTAGCGGTGCATAGTCGGACAAACTTTGATGTACGGGAACACTATAACAGGGGAAGTTTTAATTGTGGAACAGGTTACACGTTTCGAACGTCACACTACGAAAAGGTCCCATGTATTTTGTCGGACAGAACTTCCAATTGAATCGTTACCCTTTCATTAAACTCTCATGCAAAAATCAGACTGCTATTTCACTAATATAATTCCTGTCATTTGACATGTTCTACGTATCGTAACATATTTGGCGGACAAATTTTTTGTTATATAAAGTAGTATTATATAAAGTTTTCTATTGAATAAACTTAAAAACAACCTGCTAGTTTTCACAATCATAAACTTGTCAGGATGACACGTTCCACAATTATTAAAATCACGTTCCACAATAATTAAAACTTCCCCTGTGCCAGTGTTCCCATACATCAAAGTTTGTATGATGAGACGCCATTAAACTATTAACAAATTTTCAGCTTGCTATTGATAAGCTTTCTTTTGGTACGCGGGATCTAGGCCTATTACAGTTCAGTTACATTAGCGGCACGTTTTGCTTCAGTACGTCAAGATAGTGGTTTGTTTAGAACAATTACTCATATAGACCAGGGCGCATCTGTAAAAATATTAGTACATTTGGACGTTGAGAGGTGACTCAAATTTTTTTTGCAGAAATTGCTTGAAAATAAATCAAATAATAATATTTGAGTTATCCTCCCCCTCAAAAACGTCCGGAACATTGTTTAAATAATCAAAATGTCAAAAAATTAAGGAAAAATTTGATTTTTTTCTTGGTTTTTTGATTATAACTTTAAAAGTATTCATTTCCGAGAAAAATTGTACTGACATAAAAGTTGCGTAATTAAATTTCCTACAATATAGAATTGGTTAAAAATTTAAGAAATAGTCACCCTTGTTGCGAAATAGCAATAATTGTGAAAAAAAAACATACAAAAACAAGTATTCGCATTTTACGTTTTTCAACCATTTATGCTACACGTAGGACCTTCATGTTTCACCCAGAAAAACTTTATGATACAGTAAAACAATACTGTAAATTTCATTAAAATCGGTTCAATAGATTATGCAAAATAAATTTTGCAATCCAACTTTTCTTAAAAAAAATTCATTTTTTCAAAATGTTACAGGACTGAAAATAAAGCAGATAGCAAGTTGAAAATTTTTTTGCCTATAGAAGTGTACTGTACCTTTCATTTGCAATTTTGCAAAATTAAAATCGCTTAACACCACGGCGTCAGGATTTTTTTTAAATAAACATTAATTATTAGTGCTACGCGCAGGACAGCGGATAGGTTGCTCTGATTGGGCATTCCAATGACCTTTGATAATGATTGATACATTTTAATTTTTATGACATTTCGATATAAATAAATAAATTTGTTTATTGCAAAATAAAAACACATACTCTATCCTTTGAAATAACACTTTTATTAGCAAAAACTTTCTTTGTTCATATATTTTAACTTAAATAATAAAAGTTTATTATTTTTAAACATATGCAATTTTTTAAACAATATTTCACAAACAATAATAAAATTAGTTTGATTTTTGTGGAATTAAAAAATTAAAATACAACAAAATATAGAGTAAGAAAATAATATATTAGATAAAGATTGGAAGAAATTTTGGTGGAAATCAACCTGTGTGAATCGAACACCGCTGTCCTGCGCGTAGCACCAAAAATTATTGTTTATTTCAAAAATTTTCTGACGCCGTGGTAATTAATCGATTTTAATTTTGAAAATTGCAAATGAAAGGTAGAGTACATTTCTATAAGCAAAAAAAATTCAACTTGCTATCTGCTTTATTTTCAGTCCTGTAACATTTTGAAAAAATGAATTTTTTTTGCGAAAGCTGTATTGCAAAATTTATTTTGCAAAATCTATTGAACCGATCTTAATGAAATTTACAGTATTGTTTTACTGTATCATAAAATTTTTCTGGGTGAAATATGAAGGTCCTAAATGTAGCATAAATGGTTGAAAAACGTAAAATGAGAATACTTGTTTTTGTATGGTTTTTTTCGCAATTATTGCTATTTTGCAACTAGGGTGACTATTTTTTAAATTTTTAACCAATTCGATATTGTAGTAAATTTAATTACGCAACTTTTATGTCAGTACAACTTTTCTCGGAAATGAACACTTTTAAAGTTATAATCAAAAAACGAAGAAAAAAAATCGAATTTTTCCTTCAATTCTTGACATTTTGATTATTTAAACAATGTTCCGGACCTTTTTGAGAGGGAGGATATCTCAAATATTATTACAAAATCAATGGGGAAGTCCCCGTAGCTGGCTGTATACCATAGTTAAAAAACCATACAGAAGTAAAAACTTCTTTTGTATATTGGTATAAAAAGTTTTATTAAAAAACATAAAAGTCCTCCAAAAGGATTTGCAAAACCTTTTCAATCTGAATCAGATCATCCTCAGTGCGTTCTGCTTCGTAAAAGAAACTAGCAACTTTTTTAAAAAGGTTACATCGATATAAATGGTTTACATAATAATTAAGTGATATTTGTAGCGACTCCAAGTCGATGTTACAAGATGAAATGTGCTAGGAGTGCTCAAAGGGCAACATGGTTCCCTGCTCGTTAAGAACTCGTGGTTCTTGCCAGTTCAATGGACACAGACCAACAAAAAAAAACGAAAAAAACACGTTCGTTTTTTTTGTTGGTCTGTGTCCATTGAACTGGCAAGAACCACGAGTTCTTAACGAGCAGGGAACCATGTTGCCCTTTGAGCACTCCTAGCACATTTCATCTTGTAACATCGACTTGGAGTCGCTACAAATATCACTTAATTATTATGTAAACCATTTATATCGATGTAACCTTTTTAAAAAAGTTGCTAGTTTCTTTTACGAAGCAGAACGCACTGAGGATGATCTGATTCAGATTGAAAACGTTTTGCAAATCCTTTTGGAGGACTTTTATGTTTTTTAATAAAACTTTTTATACCAATATACAAAAGAAGTTTTTACTTCTGTATGGTTTTTCAAATATTATTATTTGATTTATTTTCAAGCAATTTCTGCAAAAAAATTTGAGTCACCTCTCAACGTCCATCTCAAAACAGATCCGCCCTGGACTAATAGTACTCAAATGGCAACTCCAAATATCATGATTCGATAGTTGATTATGTTAAAGCGGGTTAATGCGAAAAACACTGTATAAAAACTTCAGTGTTCACGATCAAGATTATCCTTATTTAATCCATTATGGGATATTTTTCCTCGATTTATAATAAATTTATGTAATAATATAGGTAAAATCGATAAAAATTACCTAATCTAATAGTCTAAGAGCTAGTGAACCCTCCGACTAACGGTCGTCCTGTAAGGCTAAAAATTTGTCTAGTGATAATTCATAGCACACCAAGGCTAAAAACCATGACCTAGCAGGCATCAGCCGTGCACGTGTATCTACCAGGTGAATCGAAAAGTGCAAATTTAGGGGGTAAAATAAACTTTCTCCTGTAAAGTTTATAAGTATGTGTTTGAGTAAGTCATTTAGAAGAAATGTGTACAATGACAGGCGATTCTGAAGAGCATAAGACCTTGCCAGGCGAGGGGAAAGATTATGGGTTTTTCCTAAAATTATTTTTTTTTTGCATCGAACAAAGTTTTTTAGGTTTTTTGAATCATTCCAAACAGAAAAGGTCGTTGGTGATTTTTCTCAGTTAATAGTTTTTGTTATATAAGCGATTAAAAATTTTGAAAATTGCGAAATCGGCCAATTTTAACCCTAATCGGACATTTAACTAAAAATTTCAATGTTCCAAGGTAGGTAGATATTCTTTAAACATTGATTGATGAAATCCCGAAGAGTTTTTTGCAATACAATTTCGAAAACCCCTTTGTTTTTTAATTGCTAATCAAGCGGGCGCGACACTGTAGTATAAGTGAGGACTTTTCGAGTTTGCATAAATTCATTATCTCGAGAAAGGGCAGGTTTAAAGAGAAATCCTCAGACAGGTCGATTTTTATTCTTAAATTAGGACTTTTTGGCATATATATAATACTAGTGACGTCATCCGTCTGGGCGTGATGACGTAATCGATGATTTTTTTAAATGAGAGTAGGGGTTGTGTGATAGCTCATTTGAAAGGTTATTTAATTTTCTATTCAGTAATATAGACATTAACATAATTATTTATACAGGGTGTACAAAAAAAAATTTTTATTAAATTAATTTAGACAAAAAGAAGAAAAAAATTGTTTGTACACCCTGTATAAATAATTATGTTAAGGTTTATAGTACTGAATAGAGGAATACATAACCTTTCAAATGAGCAATCACACAACCCCTACTCTCATTTAAAAAAATCATCGATTACGTCATCACGCCCAGATGGATGACGTCACTAGTATTATATATATATGCCAAAAAGTCCTAAATTAAAAATAAAAATCGACCTGTCTGAGGATTTCTCTTCAAATTTGCCCATTCTCGAGATAATGAATTTATGCAAACTCAAACGTCCTCATTTATACTACAGTGTCGCGCCCGCTTGATTAGCAATTAAAAAACAAAGGTGTTTTCGATATTGTATTGCAAAAAACTCTTCGGGATTTCATCAATCAATGTTTAAAGAATATCTACCTACCTTTGCAACATTGAAATTTTTAGTTAAATGTCCGATTTAGGGTTAAAAATGGCTGATTTCGCAATTTTCAAAATTTTTAATCGCTTATACAACAAAAACTATTAACCTAAGAGAAAAGTCACTAAAGACCTTTTCTGTTTGAAATGATTCAAAAAACCTAAAAAAACTTTGTTCGATGCAAAAAGATAATTTTAGGAAAAACCCCTAATCTTTCCCCTCGCCTGGCAAGGTCTTATGCTCTTCAGAATCGCCTGTCATTGTACACATTTCTTCTAAATGACTTACTCAAACACACACTTAAATTTAAAGTTTACAGGAGAAAGTTTATTTTACCCCCTAAATTTTCACTTTTCGATTCACCTGGTAGATACACGTGCACAGCTGATGCCTGCCAGGTCATGGTTTTTAGCCTTGGTGTGCTATGAATTATCACTAGACAAATTTCTAGCCTTACAGGACGACCGTTAGTCGGAGGGTTCACTAGCTCTTCGACTATAATAGTCTGGGATGTGTACGAACTCATCGCTTTATTGCACCTGCATAAAATTATCAGACCTTCCGAGATAGGTAAACTGATCAGCTCAGATCTGATAGATAAACAACTAATCACCAGCATTTTTGCTCCAAGGCGCTGGTTTCTAATCTTGAAGATTGCATTGCATATTTCTGAGAGGTAATCTATTAGATCCAGAAATTAACTTTAACAAATTGCTTCAAAATTTAACCGATATATTCAGGTCGGATGAGTGGTCTATTACGTATCTGCAAATCTAGATAGATTTGAAATCTGGAAATTCAGCTGCATAGATTTTCGATAGTGGAGATAATGGAAATATTTTTGAGATTGTTCTATATCCGGACATACTGGAAATATTCCACCAACTTCGATATTTAATTTGCATTACTTTTTTAATTTCTCGTTGAATTCTAAAGGTACTTTTTAAGCATACATTCGGTTTACATATTACCGTTATGGTCTTATTTGACTTTTTTGCAAATAATAAGCGATTTTCGACACTTTGTAAATTCAAAATATCTGAAAAACAGATAAAACTAAAAACCTGAGTTTTAAAAACCAGTGAAAAACCAATGCATAGAAGACGAAAGAAACTTAAGCCGGTTACTCACGGTACTGCGGTGTCTTTCGACACAATCGTTGACGATATTAATTCTGCAGTACCTACTGCAGCAGACAGGGCAATCTCTCTGTGGTCAAATTGTAATGATTTTGTTGGATGCACGGTTTGCGATCAAAATTTTTGTCAATTAGTCGAATTCGACGAAATTGAACGACACCGCAGTATCATTAGCGGCCGGCTTTAATTCTCTACAGGTGCTAAGCTCTACAGTTCACGTCATCATTAACAAAAAAATTTAAATTTGAAGTAATTAGCAATTTATTTATTATAACCGAATTCATCAAAATACTCAAGTTCAGTTTCCTGGCTTTTAGACCCTGTACATATATGACAACGCTTAAGAGGATGGGTACGTATTTTCGGCTGCAATGCTATTCAAATGGGGATTCATTGTTTTCGAATTCTGAGAAAACTAATAATGCCCGATTTCACCAACGATACCTAAACAGTTGCCTTATTAAGTAATTCTTATCGATAGGAACTTCCTAAGTCAATACTTAAAAACAATAGCGTTTCATAACTAAAAGAACTGCTTATCTAGGAAATTCTTTTCTAGGTATTAATTCGGGTACGTTTGAACTATTTTTGATACATAAAAAGAAGAATAAGATGACATTTCCTTACTTTTTCGTTTATTTGTCATTATTGTTTGTTTGCCAAATTTGGTTTTATTCAGTTCTGTACTGTTATAGTTATTTTATTTAGTAGTTACTTATTTGTGAATTAAGTTTGTATATAATAAATATAGTCTTGTATGTTATTTGTATATGTACAGTGAAATGGAGGTAAAGAAAAGAGTTGTAAATCTCAAATATGACGAAAAATTAAAGTTAGTTGAATTATCATTAACCTTTTCACTGCAGGAACCGGACATATACGTAAAATAATTTTGGGCCTGTACAACGGGAAGTGGCTAAATACGCGTAACCTTTTTTCGGCATTCGCTGCGGTAACCGTATGAATATGAATCAGATATTGTTTGCGTATTGTATGTTGCCCATAGAAGAAAGTTAGTCATGTTATATCAAAATTTACAATACATTTAAAAATTCATACATTTCAAAAATCTAACACCAAAAAATTAACAGTCACAACCGGGTTGATCAGCACAGGCATGAAACAGCCGTACCAGAGATCATACTACTTTTATAACTAGCCGCAGTGAAAAGGTTAATGAAATAATTTTAAAATAAATAATATACTGAAAAAAATTGCTTTTTATTATTAATTTTTAATAAAACACTTTTAGTGATATCATGAATGGGTTTTTGAAACACAACACTAGTTTGTTAGGTAGTAGATAGACTACATAATTTTGTCAATAGACCTGTAAAAAACTCCAAATGATTTTCTATATTTTCCAACACATATTATATTATTAATATAAAAGATAATACAAAATTACAACTAATATACCTAATATTACAGAATAACAGAACAATTAAGGTAAGCAAATTATTGACAAACGTCACAAGTACATTAGTCAAAATTGTAAAAATATAACCTAACTGTCAACTAAGTAATACCTAAAGTTTAGGGAGATCGAAATCCGTATCCTAACGTAAGGTAATGCTTAAGCGGTTTAGGCAATTCTTATCGTATGGTGAAATCCGTTTTAGAGTTAAGAAGTACCTAAACCCACTTAGGTAATTCTTAAATATTTAGGTATCGTTGGTGAAATCGGGCATAAGTATTTTTAAAAAATTTAAACGCAGAATGAAAGATTAGCGAGGGCCGAAAGTCCCTGAGAACTTCTATAATGTTTATTTTAATAAGTTACAGAAGTGAAAAACTAAGAGAAAATTTAGTGTGATTTTTAATATCAAATATCTCACTCAGAATAAAAATTTTATTTATTCTAAGGGACTTTCGGCCCTCGGTAATAATTTAGTCTTTCATTCTGCGTTTAAATTTTTTAAAACTATTTATTAGTTTTTTCAGGATTCGAAAAAAATGGACACCATGTTCGTGGTAATATTTTCCAAATATATCTTTGTCTTACAACGCACTCAGTCGAATAGAATATTGTCAGCATATTGTCAGTCAGACAGTGACAATCAGTGACAATTTGAAATATTTGACATGGCATCGGGAATATTTTGAGTTGTTGATTAAATAACATTGATATATATGTAGTGTATTTGATAAATAATTGATTTAAGACGTGAACTTAATAAACAGTTATTTATTGTGTATTATTTGTGGAAGATCCAAGCAGAGAATACATCAGGATAATAAATTCTGTGATCCAAGTATTTTGTTGCTAAAGATGTTCAAAATTGTAAGCGTTCCATAGTAACAATATATTATTAAAAAATCACTTTTCCTCTTTTCTCGATTGAATATTAGTTTTTGTTGTACATATAAATTATTACAATCATTGAATACATAGTTTGTGAAAAAATTGTCACATTTATTAACTGAATTAATAATTTGCAATTATACAAATAACAGTTATCCAAGAACATTCAAAAGCCACCTCTTTAAGTTAATGATGACATTTTCAAATAGAATGACATTCTAGTAATGTTTACATTTCCATACCAGTGTGAATTTTACTACACGTAATTTGACGTGTAGAGACAGAAAAGTAGGGATAGCCGTAAAATATTTGCGAATTATGTACCCATGGCCTTAAAGCCACGTTTTATATGAAAAAACTTTATTATAAAGGCTGATTTATGTTACAACGGACGGTGTCCGAAACGGCTGTCTTCCGGGACACGTTGAAGAATCGTGTGATATGAAAGACATTGGGTAGTTTATAGTCGAACGGAACGGGGACGGACGCTGTCTACCGGCCGTGCTCGCCCCGTGGGTGACGATTCTTTTCACGTACCAGGCCCGTGCTCACCATACCTTGTCTGAAAATACACTACTTCTCAGCTGTAGTAACGTGCTATTCACGGGTAACCATTGTATTTTAATAGTATTTGACCATTCCGGTATGTGGGTGTTATATATATATATATATATATATATATATATATATATATATATATATATATATATATATATAATGTTATAGTTACGTTCTAAAATATCCACAAAAGTATACATTATCCAAAAATCCCAGTGAATTTAATGCAAAAGGTTTTTGACACATCCCATTTTGACAGGAGGTATCCCTCCTGTCTTGACAGGAGGTATCCCTTCTGTCTTGACATGGAATGGAGACCATGACACTTACTAACCAATCTCTCAATAGATTTAAAACAACTCAAAGTGCATTTGAGAGACTTGTACGAAATGTAAGCTTAAGAGATCATATTTATATGAAAAATGAAGATTTAAGAAGAACAACCAAACTAAAAGATATTATCCAAGTTATTGCCAAATCTAAATGGAAAGAATATGTGGCGAGAGAAACCGAGGAGAAGTAGGCAAAGAGAATAAATAATACAATGGCGACTAAGAGCACACAAACGAGGCATAGGAAGACAGCAAAAAATGTATCGACGACATTAAAGAAAAAGCAGGAAGACTTGCACCAGATAGCACAAGACAGGCGAATAGGAAGGGGAGGCCTATGTACAGCAATGGACCAGAAAAGGCTGCTAAAGAAGAAAAAGTTACATTCTACACTAGGGCCGGCAACAACGGGCCTGCAAGGGATGCACTGCAAGCGGGCGTCGTTGGTTAGAGGGCGGCATAATGAGCTTTTTTTCTGCTGGTGTTACACAAAATACTGATTTTAAATAACCAAAGGGCGCCTATTCTAATTTTGCAGGCGGGTACCTTATACCCTAGCACCGGTACTGAACACTGAATGACGAACATTTAATTGAGTGTGTGAGGACGTACCCAGCTATTTATGATATCCATGCTGGGTGGACTGCATATCGCATTTTCCTTCTTTCCATGTTTGTACAATTCATTTTCTAAATCCATCAAGACACTTGCAAATAAAACTAATTTAAAAAAAAATCTGTGGAGAAGCTAGAGACTCGTCATGTACCGTCATGTACGACACGGCCCGTGTCGTACACGTCCCGTTCTAACATAAATCAACCTTAACGAGCGCTGTCATGTGTACGATATCATTTGATTCTTGGTGTAGGTTCAGGTAGTCCAGTGATCAGTTTGCAAATCTCTCCGGGTCGTTTTTAAAATCCTTTTTTTTAGTATGATGATAAGTTTGACCTATATGCGAGTGCATTTGTGCTGATTGGTTTCACTCGCAAGCAAAACTAATTAAAAAAACCCGTGCAGAAGCTGGAGACTCGTCATGTAGGACACGGCCCGTGTCGTACACGTTCCGTCCTAATATAAATCAGCCTTAACGAGCGGTGGCATGTGTACGATATCATTTGTTCCTTGGTGTAGGTGCAGGTAGGCCAGTGATCAGTTTTCAAATCTCTCCGGGTCTATTTTAAAATCGTTTTTTTAGTACGATGATGAGTTTGACCTAGATGCGAGTGCATTTGTGCTAATTGGTGATGAAGTTACGTTTACCCATAATTTGTTGATAAAACAAAAACACAGCATTAAAACATAAAGCTATCTATCATACATAACCCAAAGTGAACTGAAAAACAAGGATTTAAAGTCCGTGTAATCTTTCAGCATTGGGACATATTCCTTTTAATGAACGTAACCGGCGCTATCGGTAGGATTTACCATTGAAATTGGTTTTGAGCAATTTAGGTAATTGGCCGTTACTTTAGAGTTATTGTAAACAAGAACGGACAGAAAGCCATTAAGAACCTTAACTTGTTCTAGACGTATCGTCGTGAGACAAGGCACAATCAAAAATAAACCTAGACACATACAAGCAATTTGTAAAAGTGGAAGATAAGAATTTTTATGGACCTCAATCACTAAAATTCGTAATAAAATCTTGAAAATTACGCAGATAAAACCTCATTTTAAATTATAATGAACAGTCAGCATCGCAATCGGGAAAACTATAAAGTTTCCAAACAAATACGTTTTTTACTATTTTGATACTAAATGGAATTAAACGTGAGCGCGTTGAGAGAAAGGGTAAAACGTATTTGAAATATAACCACGTTTTAGTTTTATCGTTTTTAAGAAACGAAATAAAATTTTATTATGTAAACTTTAATAATTTTGTATGTTTTATACTTTTTTCTACTTTTATATTAGCAAGATGTGTTTAATAGAACCGTCAAAAGAAACGTCGAAAATTCCATACAGCGTTTTTCAATATTTTAGATGGATACTGGAGAATCAATGTAAAACTCATACTCAATCGCTCACTCATACTCACAATGTAAAACTTATACCTAATTTTCGTTTATATAAAATAGTCCAGTCGTCAAAGAAAAAATGTCACTAAAACTCTAAAAATCGTACAAACAAGCTGAATTTTGCCGAGAATGTTAATTTTGGGACCCCAAAAAAGATGCAGAAAGTTTGCCATTCCTGCCCCGGTTTCCTCCTTAAATTCCCCCCCTCGTAGATGAGAAAACTGAAGACATCGATTTACCCAAGAATCTGGACCCCGTAGAAAAAAATGTTTGACACAAGAAATGTAGCTCGAGATAATTTTGAAAAAAAAAATGTGTATTAGGACTATTTGTGTATATCTAATGAATCGTTCTCTCAGAAACAATGCTTGAAGCGATCGTCGGTTTTGAATGTCAGTTCAAGCGAAATAATGTTTTTAAATAAAATTTACATCAACTTAAAAGCAAAAATTTCACATCTTTTGATCAAAGTGTCCCATCGAAAAATTCAAAATGCATTTTAACGAGTGCAGCTTTTATATGCAATTTTTGTATTTTGTCGCAAATGAAGTATGTTTCTATAAAGCTCAATAAAGATCAATAAAATCTATCACTTCCATTGACCGGTCACTATGGAATTTCTATTCTTAGAGCCAAATATTCGAAGCCTATAACATAAAATTTCGATTTTTAGTTTTGGCAAAAATTATGAGGCATTTGAAATATGCCTAAAAAACGCTTAATTTAAACTTTCACATTACAAACGATATCAAACGTTTAAAAAATTTTTTTTGACAAGCAGGAAATCCTCTATTTCAGAAAACATCTTTCCTGATGTCAACCAATAGTTCGACGCTGTATTGTCGATATATTCTTGGCTGATCTCATTGAGACATCGCCCATGCAGAGGTTTACTCATCTAGGTGCGCATTTTTTCTTGCTTAGGAAGGTAGTTTATGCGCATTTCTTGTTCACTCCGATTAAGCAGCTTCATCTACTGAGCAAATTGCGCTATTTAAAGTAGATGTCTTAGCCTGCGCGTGAAAAAAGGTTCTTAAATTTTATTAGCAAAACCTGTTTATCCAATTGCTCACCTATGTCCATAAGTACTCTTCCCACTAGATACTGAGGTAATGTTATTCTCTCTACCGCACTGCGTGGATGATGTTTTTGTGCCTTTGTGAGAAGTATTAGAAACAGGTAACAAAACGTGGAACGGGCATTCCACGCCTTAATGCCTTAAATATTTAATCTTCTTCTTCTTCTTCTTCTTCTACTGCACTACAGTCCAAATTGAGCCTTAACCTCCTTTACTTTTTGCCTTACCCTTGTTTGTCTGTGTCTGCTCTTCTCCATATACGGATTCCTAAAGGGCCTTAAATATTAATACCTTAAATCAATTTTTACTATTAAAATATGATCGATTTAGGTGTCTTACTTCTCCATACTTTTCGTTTGTTTATTGTCAATTTTTCTTCTTGTTGTCTTCGTGTCTTATGATTACTCGCTGTTACTATTATTATTATTATTATATTATTATATGAGAAGTTTTTATGATATCTCTTCTTAATTTTTAATCATTTATTTGTTCTTTATATTTTATTAATGTTAAGGATTATTCCTTTAGTAATATTAAAATATACAAATGCAAATCATCCATACCCAAGAAAGTTTTATTATTTGACGATTTTATGTACAAAACAAATTATTTTAGCACATAATTTAATCAAGGCTCTAAACAAACGATACGACAAAGTGAATACCGATCGATGTTGCTTAATTTTAACAAATTATCTTATTTTATTCATGTTCCTCTATTAGGATTCTTACGTAATGCATTGATAATTGGCCATTATTTTATTATCTTTCCTAATTACTACTGCATTATTATTCTTTTTATATACAAATATGTATCAATTATTCCAACGACACTTGTAGTGCAGACGTTGCGTTGATAGAGAATCTTAATATATCTTGAGGCTCGTAATAAAAGTGAAATCGAGACAATAACAACTACAAAGACAAGTTTATTATGGCTGATAAACATAAACACGATGAAGGATTAACAACGAAACTAACGAAAATATTTTGCTATGTAAAATTGTCTATAATCGCAAAATAAATAAATATTTTGCTGTTTAAATAACTAGACAGATTGAGAAACTCCAAAACTGGAAAGCCAAATGGACCCGATGAGGTTCCTACTGAATTGCTAAAGCTTTTGAATGATGAATCAATAGGCTGTTGTCTACATTTGTTACACTGCCAAAGAAATCCAATGCAAAAGAATGTTCAGAACATCGAACAATATCTTTTATGAGCCATCTACTAAAGATATTTCTAAAAATCATCCACAACCGAGTTTATCAAAAGTTAGAGTCAGATATTAGTAATACACAGATGGGGTTCAAAAAAGGACTAGGTACCTACTCGAGAAGCTCTCATCGGTTTGAATGTTCTTACACAAAGATGCCTAGATGTTGATCAAGAAGTACATGCATGTTTTATCAATTTTGAAAAAGCGTCTGACAGAGTATGCCACGATAAGCTAAGAGACATTCTTGAAAAAAAAGACAGATAATAAAGATCTGCGAATAATTTTCAATTTATATTGGAAATAGAAAGCTAACGTCAAAAATAGAAAATGAGACATCACAAGCAATAGAAATACGTAGAGGAGTACGGCAGGGATGCATTTTGTCACCACTGCTATTTAATCTATATAGTGAAAGCATCTGCTAGGAAGCTCTTTTGCAAGCAAATGAAGGAATCGTAATCAGTGGAGAGGTTGTAAATAATATTCGATAAGCGGACGACACTGTACTAGTTGCAAGAACAGTAGAAGAATTACAACGATTACTTACAAACATAAATATTGCTTGAAACAATTATAGCATAAACATCAATATCAAAAAAACCAACTATATGGTCTTCAGTAAAAACATGACAAAACCAGCACATATTAGTATAAACGGCAATCAAATTGAAAAAGTATCAAGTTACAAATACTTAACTTTAATAAATGAAACTGGAGACCAAAACAATGAAATAAAAAGACGTATCGAAATTGCCAGGACCTTCATAAAGATGAGAAAATTCTTCTGTAACAGAGATAAATCCCTCTACGATTAAGAATGCTAAGAGGCTACGTATTTAACACGCTATTATTCGGTGTAGAGGTCTGGACTCTCAAAAAGAACAAAGTATTGAAAGTTTCGAGGTGTGGTGCTACCGTCGAATGCTGAAGATAAGTTGGGTTGAAAAATCACAAACCTTGAAGTAATACGAAGGGTAGGAAAATACCCAGAAATTTTGTTAACGATAATACGAAGAAAACTCGAATATTTGGTCACCTGATGAGAGGACATAAATACGCATTACTTTAAAATAAAATGCAAGGAAAAATAGAAGGAAAAAGAAGAATGTAATGGTTGCGGAATTTGAGAGAGTGTTTTGGCTGCACCACTAATGAACTTTTTAGGTCAGCTGTAAACAAGGATGATAGGAATGCAGTAAAATAAAATAATTGACATTTTACATACTGAATTTTAGTACTTTATCTTATTTCACCGCTTCTCGTTTGATTACGTTGCGTAACAACTTACACCGAAAACCTTGTTAAAGAACGCTTATGTGCAACGGTTTTTTTTATTTTTCCTATAAAAAGAGAGCTTAAAATAGAAAGGATATAAGTACTATTTTCAAAATTTGGACATAAACGGTTTAAAGTTAATACACTGTAATACAATCTGGAAATGGATTTGACACCTTATCTTGCGAGAACACGTTTGTAAAGAGAAAATCCAAGGAATAGTGAGAAAGTAACAACATAATTTAGTTAGTCTAAACTAGCAAATTAGAAAAATGTACTTATTCCCTTTCTACTCCAAACCGTTTAGACACTTATTTTACAAAAAAATACACATACACATGCATTACACTCCATTTTCGTAACCAGATTCGAGTATTGCACTATCATCCATGCCATAACCAGAGTTTGATACATCCTCCATTAACGAAGTTAAGGCCACTGTTGCTTTGCAGGATTTTATTGGTTTCCGCTTTCCGTTTGAATTCTTTTTCTTTACAGCATATGGGATTTGAGTATAACACAGATGATATATGGGCGGTATGTAGTATAACAGAGTTTGTAAATCTCTCCATTTCTGTGTGGTTATCTGCACATCAGTAAAAGGTTCCAATATGTTTTCTAACGTTCTATATGTTAGGAATAGAAAGGGTATATGTACACTTGTACCCTTTATAAGTTGGGTCGAGTATTGCACTATCATCCATGCCATAATCAGAGTTTGATACATCCTCCATTAACGAAGTTAAGGCCACTGTTGCTTTGCAGGATTTTATTGGTTTCCGCTTTCCGTTTGAATTCTTTTTCTTTACAGTATATGGCATTTGAGTATAACACAGATGATATATGGGCGGTATGTAGTATAACAGAGTTTGTAAATCTCTCCATTTCTGTGTGGTTATCTGCACATCAGTAAAAGGTTCCAATATGTTTTCTAACGTTCTATATGTTAGGAATAGAAAGGGTATATGTACACTTGTACCCTTTATAAGTTGGGTCGAGTATTGCACTATCATCCATGCCATAATCAGAGTTTTATACATCCTCCATTAACGAAGTTAAGGCCACTGTTGCTTTGCAGGATTTTATTGGTCTCCGCTTTCCGTTTGAATTCTTTTTCTTTACAGCATATGGCATTTGAGTATAACACAGATGATATATGGGCGGTATGTAGTATAACAGAGTTTGTAAATCTCTCCATTTCTCTGTGGTTACCTGCACATCACTAAAAGGTTCCAATATGTTTTCTAACGTTCTATATGTTAGGAATAGAAAGGGTAGATGTACACTTGTACCCTTTCTATCGTAAAGATACTTGCACTTTAATTTACACAATATTTTCTTCTCGATAATAGATGGCGTACAGAGTTACATATAAGTTGGAATCTTATTACACTAATAAAATATTGTTTCTAGTTTACAAATTTAATATTCAAATCTCGTTTTTGACGAAAATTATACTTATACCCTTTCTTTTCTAAGCCCCTCGATGGAATGATATTCGCACAATTATTCTTCTAAATAAAGGAAAGATAATATAAAAAGATGAACAAAGAAATGCAGTAAAACAAAACAATTTTATATTCTAAATTTTAGTACTTATTTTATTCTAACGCTTCTCGTTTGATTAGGTTGCGTAACAACCTACACCAAAAACCCTGTTAAAGAACGCTTATGTGCAACGGTTCTTTTTATTTTCCTACAAAAATTATGGACTATCAAGCTACATAAAAATTTTGATAGGCGAATTTCGCATCAAAAGTCACCGAACATCTTTATAGATCGTAATTCTTCTGACGCCATTTTGTTATTAGCTATAAAATTTTTAGCTTTAAGTATTAAATAATATTGCTTTCATATCCTATTAAGCTGCTGAAAATTGTCATGTTGTAACTACCGTTTTATTTTAGTATGTATAAAGTTCAGCGATTTATTAGGAACGTTATTGGAGGTCCGTGTATCTAGAAATAAAAATTTGTGTTACCGATATTTAAACCTACTAATAAACATAAAACTGTTTATTCGTACTTCATTTTTACTTCTTATTAAAAGTTTTTAAAAATAAGCGGGTTTATAATACACAATACGAGTACACAAGAAAAGTGTAATGCTTTCTATACCATAAAGATTAATTAAAATGAAAACACATGGGTACATACAGTAAAAACGGTTAAAATAAAACGGAGAGAAGAATATGGAGAATACAAATAGGGGAGTCAATCGAGATTTTGACTTCGGAAAAAATCAAACAAGATAGAACTGTTTGTAATTTGATAAGAAATATTTAATAAACAACATAATCAAAATGCTCTACTAAAGAAGTGGGTGCTTCATTTTTTATTGCACAAACGAACTGCGAAATTAGTTGTTTTTTTAAATAACTCCAAAAATATAAATCTTAGAAAAAACTGACTTGACCAATGAAAAATTCAGAAAATCTTACGATAAAAAACCTTATATAAAGAATTTTCTAAAATTAAATCTATAGCTTCTATAATTTTTTATTTATAACGCTAAAGTCACCCTTGCTTAGGATGTAATCTTTAAAATGCACTTAATTATTTTAAAAGTCAGTTTTCATCCAAATAGAAAAAATATTTAAAAATATTTTTAATAGTTATTTATGATATAAGTGTTGAAAGTACACGTTTAAGGCACGCATGTGAAAGTTTGCAGAATGAGCGAAGCGAGTTCTGCAATTCACATGAGTGCCTTAAAAATGTACTTTTTAACACGCATATCATACAATATTTTTTCTACAAACGTAATTACAGGACAATATCTACAAAACTTTTACTCGAACTTGACTGACGTTCCATTTTTATATTTTTTTGACATTACATCAAAATTGCCTATACGATCAATACGAACTGCAGTGCCATAAAAATTTTAAAGCACTAGTGCCTTAAAGTAGCATTTTTAACGCTCGTATGGAGTGCTAAAAATTGTATTTTTAACACGGTTGTAGAAAAAAGATATTTAATTGAAAAATTATTGGACCATTTTTTTGGTAACACCTCCATGGCTTCTAAAAATTTCAAGCCAGATGGATACTGAAGCGAAGAAGATAAGAGGGAATTCTAAAACTTGCAACTCACGACCCCATCTGTTCAGCGTGGTAAATTCCAACGGAAAATCGACCTATGTTACTCAAAGGAGTAATACTAATATAAAATAAAACTGTATACTATTTTTATTTAGTTGCAATGCGAGGCCGAAACTGTCTTAATTTTTACTTAGATTAGTTAGACAGTTTTGGCTTCCCATTGCAACTGAATAAAAATGGTATACATTTTTATTTTAATTATTTTACTTTATAAATGAAATAAACAATTTCTTTTTGAGAAAATTAAGAAACATAAAAAATATACAAAACCCGAAAATTACCAGCTAAAAAAATGTTTGTACAAAGTGATCAAAACTTTTTTCCGTAAAACTTACCTAAAATAAATTTAATAATAATCAAAAATAATAAATGTTCAACAAAAAAATTTTTTGAGCTCTTATAAAGTATGTCTGCGTAACTTGGAACCTATTGATAACTTTTTTATTATCAGTTTTACGAAAAAGTTATTTTTTATAAAATACTCTGCATCGTATAAAATCTAAGACGCAACCATCAGATATCAAATTTTATTAATTTTATACGAGGTATGTCAAAAAATATGAATTTCACGCAAGAGTAAAGTACCTTTATATTTCACAATATCGAAAATTGTTATTAAGAAAATTTGTTTGGAATTTAAAACTATGTTTTAATATTCATTAATGTTCTTTTAATTGAAATATTGTGAACTATCAAGGCACTTAACTGTTAAGCGAAATTCATATTTTTTACATACCTCGTATAAAATTGAAATAGTTTGATATCTGATGGCTGTATCTTAGATTTTAGACCAGGTAGAGCATTTTATGAAAAATAACTTTTTTTCGTAAAATTGATAATAAAATAGTTACCTATCATAATTTTAATAAAATGATGATGGGTATCCGTAATTTGAGAGAAAATTGAAAAAATATTTTTCAATCAGAAGGATGTAATTGTATATTAAAACATAGTTTTTAATTCCAAACAACTTTTCATAATAACAATTTTTGATACTCTGGAATATAAAGGTACTTGACTCTTAAACGGAATTCATATTGTAGACATACCTCATATAAACTTGATAAAATTTGATATCTGAGGATTGAGTTTTAGATTTTAGACTATGCAGAGCATTTTATGAAGAATGACTTTTTTTCGTAAAATTGATCATAAAAAAATTTCCCATTTGGTTCGTAGCTACGAAGACATACTGCATAACAGCTTCTGTATATGAATTTTCAAACTGTAATGCCATATTCGGATTCAGCATAATCAAAAACAAAACGGAAACATATTTGGTCAAAGTAAAATAATGAATTCAACAATATTTTTAAAATTATTTATACAAAACAATTGTTATTGTTTAAACAATTAATAAATAATTAGCGGCAAAATCTGTGAGTAGAACTTTTAACTTTCCACATGTATATTAGCTAACAAAAAATTTTTTAGAAAAATATAAGCTTGTTTTAATTTTTCCGAAACAATGCATGTTTTCGTTCTATATTGACTCCCCCAAAAAGAAAATAAATTAAAAACTAAACCTAAGATAGTCAATAAAGAAATATGAGGTAAGACATATCAGATTAGTTATGTAGATGGATAACGGAAACGTAGCCCGCCATAGAAATTTATAAAATACACTCAAAGCAAACGTAAAAATGAATTCATCACTGATAAAATCACAGGATTGGGTTAAATACATCTTCTCTGTCCTTTTTAATGATGTTGAATAGTGGACCTTGAACGAAGATATGTGCAAAAGATTGGAAGTATTTAAGATGTGGCTATATCGAAGAATACTTAAGATCCCATGGACTGACAGAGTCACAAATGAGGAGGTCCTCAGGTGAATAAAGAAGAACCGAGAGGTACTGACCATCATCAAGTCTTAAAAGGTACAATACTAATCACAAGGGCATATTATGTGTTATGACCTCATATAATATTTCCCGTTAAAGGCCTGAAGAGCAGAAGCCAGATACAATTATTACCATAAATATTAGCTTTAGTTTCCGGGCGTTTACATTAGTAGTAGTATTAGTACTATTTCTCTTTATTATTTTACTATCCATATATGTATACTTACGTATTCGTTTGTAAAGTTTTTATTTAGAATAAATGTATTAAAATAACTTTTATTTATTAAGCCTTTTAGGAAGCAGTTCTATGGTGCTAGTGAACCAGCACTTATAGATCCTGAGATTGTTTAAAAGAAAAGGCGAAAAGTGTCGCCTGTCAAAATTTTCAATGTGTTTTAAATGTATTCATTTTTATCGAATCCTGAGAAAACTAATAAATAATTTTGAAAAATTTAAACGCAGAATGAAAGATTACGTTATTACCGATGGCCGAAAATCCCTTAGAATAAATAAAAAGTTGCTTTTGAATGAAATATTGGCAATTAAAAATCACACTAAATTTTCTCTTTTACTTTCACCCCTGTAAATTATTAAAATAAACATTATAGAAGTTTTCAGGGACTTACGGCTCTCAGTAGTAATGTAATCTTTCATTCCGCGTTTAAAATTTTTCAAAAATATTTATTAGTTTTCTCAGGAGTCGAAAATAATGAATACATTTAAAACACATTGAACATTTTGACAGGCGACATTTTGCGCCTATGCCCTTAATAATCTTATACACGTGGGGTTTGATTACAAGCTGCCCAACAAAGTATATCCCAGTGCAAAAGTACTTTGCGATTAAGAAGTAAAACGTTCTTACAGAACAATCTCCGATTTTATTTTGTTATATCTTTAGAAAATTGCCTACTTGTACGATCAACTTTGATAGTTAAATATACCACGATATTTTTATTCGTTTTTATATTATACCTGGATCCCGCGTACCAAAAAAAAAGGTGATTAATAGCAAGCTGAAAATTTGTTAATAGCTTAACGGTGTCTAGTAAGACAAACTTTGATGTACGTGAACACTGGAACAGGGGAAGTTTTAATTGTGGAACAGTTTAAAAATTTGGAACGTCATATTACGAAAACGTTCCATGTATTTTGTCGGACAGAACTTCCAATTGATTTGTTACCATTTCATTAAACTCTCATGCAAAAATTCCCAAAAATCAGACTAGCGTTTATCACCAACTGGGCATTTTAATGAGTGGAACACGAAGAACATGTCAAATGACAGGAGTCATGATGGTTAGTAATAGCAGTCTGATTTTTGCATGAGAGTTTAATGAAAGGGTAACAAATCAATTGGATGTTCTATCCGACAAGATACATGGGACGTTTTCGTAATATGACGTTCCAAATTTTTAAACTGTTCCACAATTAAAACTTCCCCTGTTCCAGTGTTCACGTACATCAAAGTTTGTCTTACTAGACACCGTTAAGGTATTAACAAATTGTCAGCTTGCTATTAATAAATTTTTTTGGTACGCGGGATCCAGGTCTATTTGAGTCATTATTCATTAATTGGAAGATTGGAACTACTGATTTTTTTTAGATAAAAAAAATAAAAACTTTCAATTTAGCGATCTTTAGTTTTACAATGTACGCCGAATAAATTTAAATTAGTTATATTCAATAACTACAAACAAGTATAATTTGATATAGGTACTTAATTAAATATTATTGGAAATATGAATGTTAATTAGCAAATTGCATATTTATAAAACATTGACAAAAAGCGCCAAATATTTGATTTTGCCATAGGGAATATTAATTATATAGTATTTACAATTAATCATTTATTATTGATTAAACAAAAATTTGTTTATTTTTAATTTACACGGCAAAAAATATTTTATACGTTAAGGCAGCGTTTTTCAAACTGTAGTCTACGAAGCCCCGATACCCCCCAAAAACGCATCCTTAATCAAGTAAGTACAATAACTGACTGAAGTACGACCAGTTTACAACTTAAACAGACAGCTTACATGAAAAAAAAGTGCTAATTAAGTTAAAAATATCTTGAAATAAAAAAGGAAATTTTAGAAAAATAAATTTCGAATTGAATATTTCGATAAAGTACTATGTATTTTAAAAAGTTTTTTAGGGGCTACGAATGTCCAACACGTATTTGCATTATAATGGCCACACGCGACTCGCTATTATAATGTAATGAATCCGAAATAAAAAACGACATAATTGACAGTATCCGCATCCTAGTGCAGCGAAGGACCAAATAGACGGCTCCATTTATTAAACGAAGAAATTCGTAAAATAAGTGATCTCAAGGACAGTATCCAACACAGTCAACGGACAAAAGAAACCAAGAAAGAATCTCAACAAGATAGACGGTTGAGATTAAAAAGAGCTGAACCAGTTGGATTGCGACAGTGCATAATAGATCGGAATGTAGGTAATTGTTCTGAGGAAGCCTATGCTCAGTAGTCCACCGGTTTAGTTTGTGGTTTGATGATGATAATATGTAGTTACTTCTATACTAAATTTACAATTAAGATGCAGTAGAAATAAATAAACCAAGGCACGTTAAATGCTACTAGGAGCACTCCTGAATCATAATTTACAATGTATAAACTTTGGAAATCATGATTTGGGATTTACATACAGGTCAGAAATTAAGTCACATATTCTGAGACCAAAAATAGTTCGAATGAACCTAATTTACCTTAGTACAAATATGCACATAAAAAAGTTACAGCCCTTTGAAGTTACAAAATAAAAATTGATTTTTTCGAATATATCGAAAACCGTTAAAGATTTTTCATTGAAAATGGACATGTGGCATTCTTATGACAGGAACATGTTAAAAAAGAATTATAGTGAAATGTGTGCACCCCATAAAAATTTTATGGGGGTTTTGTTCCCTTAAAACCCCCCAAACTTTTGTGTACGTTCCAATTAAATTATTATTGTGGTATCATTAGTTAAATTCAATATTTATAAAACTTTTTTGCCTCTTAATATTTTTTCGATAAGGCAGTTTTTATCGAGTTGCGGCTTTTTTCTTAAAATGTTTACATAAAAAAGTTTATGGGGGTTTTGTTCCTTTAAACCCCCCAAATGTTTGTGTATGTTCCAATTAAACTTTTACGGCGGTACCATTAGTTAAACACAGTGTTTTTAAAACTTTTTTGCCTCTTTGTATTTTTTCGAGAAGGCACTTTTTATCGAGATATTACTTCTTTTTTAATATGGTTTAAAATATACCTAAAATGTAAATCATAAATAAATTTTCATATTATTACCAAGTCTCCATAATCGTACTTAGCCATATACAAATATGTGGTGGATTTGACAAATATTCAAAATATCTCGATAAAAACTGACTTTTCGAAAAAGTACTACGAGGCAAAAAAGATTTTAAAATACTGTATTTAACTAATGTTACTACAATAATAATTAAATTGGAACGTACACAAAGGTTTGGGAGGGGAGGGGTTTAAAAGAACAAAACCCCCATAAAATTTTTATCGGGTGTCCAAATTTCACTATAATTTTTTCTTAAGATACTACTACTATAAGAATGCCACATGTCTATTTTCAATAAAAGATCTCTAATAGTTTTCGATATATTGGAAAAAATCGATTTTCATTTTGTAACTTCAAAGGGCTGTAACTTTTTTATGTACATTTGTACTAAGGTAAGTTAGGTTCAATCGAACTATTTTTGGTCCCAGAATATGTGATTAAATTTATGACCTCTATTTTTGTTACACCCTGTATACATTGTAAATTATGATTCGGGAGTGCTCCTAGTAGCATTTAAACCTGTCTTGGTTTGTTTATTCCTACTGCATCTTGATTTTAAATTTAGTATAGTGTTTAGTATGTATGTTACAGTGCCTCAGTAACTATTGCGCAGCGTGTATGTACGTAATACCTCGTTCCATATTATACAATTTAAGTTATGAAGCAACGTATGTGTTATATCAACAACCAAAAACAGTTGTATAGCATTCATTAGGTGTTAGATTTAAAAAGAGAAATGCCAGCAAGTGATATGAGTCAGGAATTCACTGATCAACTGAGGATTGAACCAGAAGAGATCCTAAAACTGCCATTAAAAAAACTGTTGGCCTTCGTTGAGGCTACAGGCCATATTAACTGCTTAAGAGTTGAATGAAAAAAAGCAAGGTATGGTACAAAGGTCGTACGACCAAGTGAGAGATTACCGAGTCTTACCTGAACAAAGAAGAAGAGAAATGAGGAATTTCAGTAACTACAACTAGCTGCACAAAAACAGTGGCTTGAAAATCAATCTAATTCAGAAATATTCATTGATTTCTTCTTCTTCTTCTTATGCAATCCACTAATGGATGTTCGCGATCATGTTTGCCCATTTTTCTCTATCCCTTGCAGTATGTATTAGGTCTCCTGTTTTTTAGTCCTGTCCATTGTTTGACATTACGGAGCCATGACATTTTCTTCCTGCCCACTCCCCTTCTTCCTTCGATCTTTCCTTCAATTAAGGTTTGCAGAAACTGATATCTTTCATTTCTAATTATGTGTCCCAAGTATGCCGTTTTTCTCTGTTTAATTGTGCACATCAGTTGTCGTTCTGTACCAATTCTTCTCAGGATTTCTTCATTTGTTATTCATTGATTAGCCTGCATATTTTATTCAATTATAATTAAAGTTACAGTATAACTTTTTTCACTTTACCGATTACCGATAGGAAACCTACACTAAAGATAACATCTATAAAGCTAAATATAGAACGGTAATAAATAAATTGAAAAACAGTCACAACAAAAAAGTTAATATTGTTAGGAAGATTTAATATTGCCTACGTTGAGAAATACAAAACTATTGAGTGAATTTTGGGGAAACAATGATACAAGTGCAAATTTTTCACAAATATTACTTATTATACTAAACTCATACAGAAGTAAAAATCTCTGATTTGTATACTGGTATAAAAAAGAGTTTATTAAAAAACTTCTTAAAATGTCAGCCAAATGGATTGCAAAACGTTTTCGATCTAAATTAGATCATCTTCAGTGGATTCTACTAAGTAGATGAAACAAGCACACTATTAAAAATGGTAACCTCAAAATATATGGTTTACGCAGTATTATTGTATAAAATATGGCGACTCCAAGTCAATGTTAGTGGAATATATTATGCTATGAATACTCAAAGGGCAACATGGTTCCTTGCTCGAAAAAATGCTTGGTTCTTGTCAGTTCAATGGGCACAGGCCAACTGTTAAACCATAGGCCAGGCCTGAAAAGCTAAATTAGTGTACAATTTTATAATTTGTTATGATACATTAGCTTTGAGTTCTTGTTGAAGTTTTTCCACTTTTTTCTAACACGATTTTTTTCTGTCACAAGATTTAACAAAAAAACTGTGCTTGATATATGTGTTTAATTTGTAAAATTTCATTTTTATGAATTTATCAATAATAAAAATAAAATTAATTTCAAATCAACCTCAAAAGTATTCAACGAATCTTATTGATTTGAACGACTGTCTCCGGTAGCAATTATCCGTTCAGTTGCTGTGTGCGAGGTGAGGGGCACAACACCAGTGATAGGATTGTACTGTATTTATATTGTCGTGAGACGTAATAGAATATTAGATTAATTAGTGTTTCCTTAATTAGGTGGTACATACGGAAATATTACGGACGACATTAAGAAGAGCCGTACCAATTGGATTGCAACAGCGCAGAATATATAGTTATGGAACTTCCTTAAGGTGGCCTATTCTAAAATATTGGTAGTGCTTAGTAGGAACCGTTTGAAGTACACAACCAACCACTCTTAAGTTGATTGTTTTAGTTATAGTTCTCACATTCACAATGTATGTGTGTATGTTTACTATATTTATCTAAAAATATTTTTTTCGAAAAAATACTTAGTTTTTGGATATTTGCGAAAAACGGCCTGAAAGTATGGCTTTTTGTCGAAAAATAAACATTTTCAAACGCAAATAACTCAAACAGTATTGACTTACTTAAAAAACTCGATAGAACGAAAGTTGCTTAGAATTAGTCAATTTATCCATTTCCGGACTTATTTTAAACGCGCGTTTTTTCACCTCCGAGAATGGGTGATTGTCATTCCCCAAGTAAAAGCAACCAATGGCACAAGTTCAACTTTGAAATGGACGGTAAGTCGAATCTGAATCCAAATTTTCATGCAATTCGGAGTTGATCCTGAAAATTAAGTGGAAGTTATCCTCCAACACCAAATTGTTCTATATGGTCCACATAATGTTCAGAAAAAAGTCACACCATTTTGAGCGTTGGGTCTGGGGGGGAGGGGGAGGGGGGAGAAATCGATAAATTCGTAGTTTTTTAAGTTTTTTGTCAACATTTCTAAAACTATGCGGTTTAGCATGAACAGCCTTTTATAGAAAAATGTTCTACATTAAATTTGAAACAAAAAAGGCCCTATGCATAATCCTTCTAAAATGAAAGGTTCCAAAGTTACGGAGGTAGTATAGTATAATTGGTCCAAAAAAGGCCTAACCCAGACATTAAAAGTAAAAGTTTTCCTCCAACACCAAAATGTTCTATATGGTCAAGATATTGTTTACTAAAAAGTTACACCATTTTGAGGGTCCGGTTTGGGGAGGAGATGGGGAAGAAATCGGTAAATTAGTAGTTTTTTTTATGTTTTTCGTCAATATTTCTAAAAATATGCTTTAGCGTAAACAATGTTCTATACAAAAATTTTCTACATCAAATTTAAAACAAAAAAGATCCGATACATAATTGTTATAAAATCAACGATTCCAGAGTTACGAAGGGTGAAAAGTGTAGGTTTTCGATACTTTTTATATTTTTTCGGCGATTTATAATGTTTTTACTGATTGAAAGAAATTTTCTGTAACAGGATTTGCTATTTCAGTGGCCGATGGTATGTTAGTGATAAGCCCTTGAAGAAACTTCAACCTCATCACCCAAAATCATCATCAATTGCCCAAAAAATATAAAAAGTATCGAAAACCTCCACATTTCGTAAACAAACCCTTCGTAACTCTGGAACCGTTGATTTTATAACAATTATGGATAGGACCATTTTTGTTTTAAATGTTATGTAGAACGTTTTTGTATAGAACATTGTTTACGCTTAAACATAGTTTTAAAAATATTGACGAAAAACGTAAAGAAACTACTAATTTACCGACTTCTCCCCCATCTCCCCCCCCCCCAAACCGGACGCTCAAAATGGTGTAACTTTTTACTGAACAATATGTGGACCATATAGAACAATTTGGTGTTGGAGGAAAACTTTTACTTTGGATGTCTGGGTTAGGCCTTTTTTGGACCAGTTATACTATACTACCTCCGTAACTTTGGAGCCGTTCATTTTAGAAAGATTATGTATCGGGTCTTTTTTATTTCAAATTTAATGTAGAACATTTTTGTATAGAAGATTGTTCATGCTAAACCTCATAGTTTTAGAAATATTGACGAAAAAAACGTAACAAACTACGAATTTACCGACTTCTCCCACTCCCCCCCCCCCCCAAAAATCCGGCGCGCAAAATGGTGTGACTTTTTTCTGAACATTATGTGGACTATATAGAACAATTTGGTGTTAAAGGATAACTTTCACTTTGGATGTCTGGGTTACGTCATTTTTTGAATCAATTCTATCATACTATAAGTCTGCATCGACATAATTTTTTATGATACATCAGCTTCGCGCTCTTTTCGAAATGTTTCCCCTTTTTTCTATCTACAATATTGTTTTTTATCTATAATAGCGTTTTTTGATTTAGCTCAGATGCCCCTGAAGATGCACTGAGAGCAAAAGTAGATACTTACGCAAGATTTCATAAATAACTGTGCTCGATATCTACGTTTTATTCGTAAAATTTCATTTTTATGAATTATCAATAATAAAAATAAAAGTAATTTCAAATCAACCTCAAAAGTATTCAACGAATCTTATTGATCTGAACGACTGTCTCCGGTAGCAATTATCCGTTCAGTTGCTGTGTGCGAGGTGAGGGGCACAACACCAGCGATAGGGTTGTACTGTATTTATATTGTCGTGAGACGTAATAGAATATTAGATTAATTAGTGTTTCCTTAATTAGGTGAGTACATACGGAAATATTTGCCTTCTCCCCATGGCAATGTCGGCAATGGCACCCGAACTCATTTTCGAGTGTAAACTGTAAACGCGAATGCAAACTCCAACGACGACGCCGCGTCCACAGACGCCGTCTACGGCGACACGACGTTTCGTTCCGTGACTGCTTGCTATCTACTATACCACAGCGGTGTTGTCATATTAACGCTCATTACTTGCTGACCACATAATGTACTGCAGCCGAACCAAAATAAACACGCATGCATCCGTTTATTAAAGAACATATACCACCTTTTGCTCTTATTAGAAATTTATTTACTTTATATTTATATTGTATTGCTGTTAAAAGTTCAGTTTAAAACTAATCGTACATACTTATTAAATACAAGTAAAAATTAAAAATAGTCCAATTGAAAGATAGGATAAATATTCTCTATAACAGGCTAATATCGTATGAACTCGTAGCGCATAAATTGTTCAGTTTAAGTTCTCGTTATCCCTATGCAGGGTCGACTTCCCTAACTCCATTTCTCCATAAGTTTCTATCTTGGGTCATATCAGTATGAATCCCTTTACCGACATGTCTAACCTAATCGTGTTCACTAGGTCTTCTTTGGTTTTCCTCTCCTACTCCTTCCAGGAACCTGCACTTCAGCTATTCTTCGTATTGGGTGATTAACGTCTCGACTTCACAATCTTTTCACCATCCAAAGATATCATTTTATTTATAGTAACTCCATCATTAAATGAACATTCCTTTGCCTTCTATGTTTTGTACGACTAAGTTTTAAACCTTTTCCTCAACAGTTTGTCTCACTGTTCCACTTTTTGTTGAAAAGTCGCTTTCACTATTTCCTACTAACACTACATCATCAGCATAAATTAAGCAGCAAGGAATGTTACACTGTAGTTTCGCTGTTATCTGATCAAAAACTAATGAGAATAAATAAGGACTAAGCACCGAGGTGCAATTCAACTTTCACATGAAATTCGTCAGTCTCTCCCACATCTATCCTAACACTAGTTGTTACTCCCTCATACATATCTCTCACAACCTTTACATTACAAATTCACCGGGGACTCCTTTCTTATTTAGTGCTCACCACAGAATCTCTCGAGGAACCCTATAATATGCTTTATCAAGATCAATGAATACCATATGAGCGTTTGTTTCTTTATTCCTGTATTTTTCCATCAACTACCTTATAATGAAAATTGCATCTGTTGTTGATCTGCCATGCATAAAGCCAAATTAATTATTGGATCTTCCATAAACACCTAACCAATCACCTAATTAAAAGAATTATAGACCAGAACATCCCACTTCCTGTAAATATTCTCTTTATTCTGTCACTGAATAAAAAGAAAATTTTTGACTGTTTGGTATCTTTCTTGTCGGATTTTCCCACTAAGAGGATTTAAACCTCCGCAGGGATGAACTGGGTTGACATCCTATCGTAGTGACAAAAAAAAAAACTAAAATAAAATACAAAAAAGAATGCATTTATTTTAATATTAAGATTAATATTTTTATTTGTAAAATGTATACACTATGTGTTATTGATAAACATTAAGTAGTATAATATATTTATATTTATTAACATAGTATGTACATTAGCTGTAATGAGTAGGTAAATAAGAAGTAAAAAAATTGTAATAATAATATAATAACCAAGTTTCACTAATTGGCAATATCTTTATACATTTACTTTTGATTGAGACTGGCTGAATGACCATAGTCTAAGTCAAAAAAGAAAAAAAAAAATTTTCATAGTGTGACTAAGTATATTTATGGCCTTGTAGTTTGTATATTGTTGTCCCCTTGTTTTTGTAAACACGTACTAGTGTAATGCTTCTTTATTCGTTTGAAATTTGTCCAACTTCCATAATTATATTAAATAAACCTGTTAGTTAGCTTGTTCCTGTCTCTCCCAATGCTTTCCATACTTCCCCAAGAATATCATTTCGTCCAACTGCTGTTCCTTTCTTTATTTTTTGAAATGCTTCAACCATTTCCTCGTTTATTATTTTGGTGACCATTGTTGTTAATGTTTCCGTTAATTCAACTGGTTTTCTGTCAACTTCTTCATTTAATAAACTGTAAACGTACTTCTTCCGGGACGAGTTGTAGACCAGGGCGCATCTGTAAAAATATTAGTACATTTGGACGTTGAGAGGTGACTCAAATTTTTTTGCAGAAATTGCTTGAAAATAAATCAAATAATAATATTTGAGTTATCCTCCCTCTCAAAAAGGTCCGGAACATTGTTTAAATAATCAAAATGTCAAAAAATGAAGGAAAAATTCGATTTTTTTCTTCGTTTTTTGATTATAACTTTAAAAGTGTTCATTTCTGAGAAAAGTTGTACTAACATAAAAGTTGCATAATTAAATTTCCTACAATATAGAATTGGTTAAAAATTTAGAAAATAGTCAACCTTGTTGTAAAATAGCAATAATTGCGAAAAAACCATACAAAAACAAGTATTCGCATTTTACGTTTTTCAACCATTTATGCTACATTTAGGACCTTCATATTTCACCCAGAAAAACTTTATGATACAGTAAAATAATATTGTAAATTTCGTTAGGATCGGTTTCATAGATTTTGCAAAATAAATTTTGCAATCCAGCTTTCGCAAAAAAAAATCATTTTTTCAAAATGTTACAGGACTGCAAATAAAGCAGATAGCAAGTTGACATTTTTTTTGCGTATAGAAGTGTACTGTACCTTTCATTTTCAATTTTGCAAAATTTAAATCGATTAAGACGACGGCGTCAGGATTTTTTTTAAATAAACATTAATTTTTGGTGCTAAGCGTAGGACAGCGGATAGTTTGCTCTGATTGGACATTCCAATGACCTTTGATAATGATTGATACATTTTAATTTTTATTACATTTCGATATAAATAAATAAATTTGTTTATTGGAAAATAAAAACACATACTCTATCCTTTGAAATAACACTTTAATTAGTATAAACTTTCTTTGTTCATATATTTTAACTAAGAGAAAAAGTTTATTATTTTTAAACATTAATATGCAATTGTTTAAACAATATTTCACAAAAAATAATAAAATTAGTTTGATTTTTGTGGAATTAAAATATTAAAATACAACAAAATATAGAGTAAGAAAATAATATATTAGATAAAAATTGGAAGAAATTTTGGTGGAAATCAACTTGTGTGAATCGAACACCGCTGTCCTGCGCGTAGCACCAAAAACTAATGTTTATTTAAAAAATTTCCTGACGCCGTGGTAATTAATCGGTTTGAATTTTGTAAATTGCAAATGGAAAGATACAGTACACTACTATAAGCAAAAAAAAATTTCAACTTGCTATCTGCTTTATTTTCAGTCCTTTAACATTTTGAAAAAATGAATTTTTTTTGCGGAAGCTGGATTGCAAAATTTATTTTGCAAAATCTATTGAACCGATCTTAATGAACTTTACAGTATTGTTTTAATGTATCATAATGTTTTTCTAGGTAAAATGTGAAGGTCTTAAGTCTAGCATAAATGGTTGAAAAACGTAAAATGCGAATACTTGTTTTTGTATGGTTTCTTCGCAATTATTGCTATTTTGCAACTAGGGTGACTATTTTTTAAATTTTTGACCAATTCTATATTATAGGAAATTTAATTACCCAACTTTTATGTTAGTATAACTTTTCGCGGAAAGGAATACTTTTAAAGTTATAATCAAAAAACGAAGACAAAAATCGAATTTTTGCTTCATTTTTGACATTTTGATTATTTAAACAATGTTCCGGACCTTTTTGAGAGGGAGGATAACTCAAATATTATTATCTGATTTATTTTCAAGCAATTTCTGCAAAAAAATTTGAGTCACCTCTCAACGTCCATCTCAAAACAGATGCGTCCTGGACTATTGAGCTCACTCCCAAAATATGAATATTACCTAACTACGTAAAATGTAATGTTTGAAATCACTCCCAGGCGATTTTAAGCCGTCATTAATATAAGTAATTATTATACCTTAAAATCTGGACACTGTTGACAAATCATTCGTTTAAAAGTATATTGCTTATTGAGCGTTCTTGCAGATCTACATCTAATTGGGATGATTTTTAAAAATGCAACTTAGTAATAATTCAAGAAAACAAATTTGCACTAGTAATACCACTAGAGGTCAAATTATTTCCGGAAATTTTTTTGAGATCATGAATATTTTGAAAATTTCCCGAGTCGCAGACGAGGGAAATTTTCTAAAAATATTCATGATCAAAAAAAAATTTCCGGATATTCATTTGACTTCGCGTGGTATTCGGTAAGAAAATTCCACACCAAATTTGCATTTGAAAATCCAAAGCTGCATGAACAGATTAATAGCGCGCCATAGCTTTGTCAGCAATTATTTAGGCTTTCAAATTCGTAATTTCTACTCATTGTAGTTGCATGGGAATACCATTTCAAGATAGAAAATAGTATATTCTTCAATTTTACATAAGTTTTGAGTAACTACAAGTGATAGAAAATGAATCAAAACTAAATTATATAAACAAATAAAAACCAGTCTGTCAAAAATGTTCTGTTATTGTAAACGTCAAAAAATTTCCACTATAATTCGCTGTTGGGTACCCCACGAGCAAAAAATTTCCGATAAAATACCTTCGTTGCCATGGTGATCTGTCAAAATAACGTATTTTGATTGGTTCAAAATTACAGGTGTGGAATTTTCATTGTTATGTTTTTGTAAATATTTGGTCACTAAAGTTTCATTAAATATATACATTAGAGTAAATATGAAATTGCTATAACTTGCTGTTTTTGTACAACATATTTGATTAAATTTTTTATAAATTCAAAATTGGTAAGGCGGATATCTTGTAGTTATTTCAAATTATTATCTTTAAAGTTTTTTCTCAATATCACTTTTCTATCGTACACTTTCACAACGGTATCTATACTTTGAAGTTTGATATAAGTATATAATTGAAAATCTTGAAGAACATAAATAAACTGGTTAAAATTTGTTTGTATAATGAAGCATTATAGCGAGAGTGAAAAGACTCACATGCATTTGTTGTCCTTTGTAAAGACGAAGAATTTTCAGCCCATATGTAAGGAGGAAATGTTGATGTTTCTTCAATATAGGTTTCAACGAAATAGTCACTAAACTTAGCCACTCTTTCATCTTCTGGTTGAATTGCAACAACATCTATGGCAAAGCAATCCCCAACGTCCTCTGCTTTGAGAAATGGTTAACCAAATATATAAGTTATATATTTAGTTATATCTGTTTCTGCAACGTTTTTTAACTGATATTCGTGGGACAGTTCCAACTGTTGAATTCTATTTCTGTTGAATTTGTATACCAACTTTGACCCAAGTGAAACAGGCATCCTATAAGTTTAGTCTCTGGAAAAACTTCTCTAATTGCTTTACGATAAAAGTGCTATTTGGCAACAATGTTTAAATTTCAGAAAAATCCATCTCTTTTTGATATCCTTTTCGTGAATTAGTATTTTATTAATTTAATGTCCCATACATCTAATCTGATTAAAATCGTTTGTTTTCTTTGCTCACTTTTTGTCTATTTTATATTAGTCCAAGTAATGAAGCTTAGAATAGAACAAAACCTCGCAATTTTTACAGAATGAATCGATTTGCTTGAAAATTTGAGAATAAGTAGTGGATAGTCCAAGAATCAAAATCTATATGATGCCGAAAGGCGCTTTTACCATGGGGGTGGTTACCACCCCATTTCGGGGGTGGAAATTTTTTATTATATGTAGACTGCAAAAGTTGGTAAAAACATTTATTCTAAGCAAAAAACGTTCTATACATTTTTTTGATAAAATCAATACTTTTCCATTTATTCGCTATCGAAAGTGTTAGTTTTATATCGAAAAAATCAATGTTTTTAATCAGTTTTCTGCTAATAACTCAAAAAGTTTTCGTTTTATCAAAACAACTTTGCTTAACAAAAATGTACCTTTCGAAAAAATAAACAAATCTGGTTTTTTTAATTTTTTTAAAAACCAATAGTAATCGAGCTATACTTTTTTATATGTTAGCTCTTCTTCGTCAAATGCTAAATATTGTAGATTCAAAGTCAAACGACGGGAAAACTATGCATTTTTCGAGGATAACTCGTTGAAACTAATTTAAAGTATTTACAAATAGCTATCTCTAAAAATAAAAAGAAGTCTCTAGCTCAAAAATTAAGTAACTTATAATGAAAAGAATGTCAGTCCCTATTTTTTTTCGGCAAAAAATTTATCGGAAACAATCTTCGGAAACAATTCTCGGAAACCCCCTTATCACCAGCTTAATTAACATTAGTCACTGGCCCTATTTGGCCTTCTTTATTTATGTATTATTAATAGGTTCTAGAAGTTTGACCGGCTTAAAATTATTAGTTTTTAATAAAATGGAGTTAAAAGCGAATAATTAATTTTTGTAGTTTGGTAAAAAATGTCCTTTTCTTCGGAATAGAAAGATTAGCATCAGAGATACGAAAAAATGTTTAATAAATATGAAATTGTAGTTTATTTAATTCCCAAGAACATCGTTTGTTCCCAACAAAAAATTTTTCGTAAGGCAAAAATTGAGTGAGATATTGACAATTAAAACTTGTAATAACATGCAAAACCACCTTTACCAACCCTTTCAAAGTCACCTCTTTTTGAGACTGAGGATTTTAAAAAGATTTAATATTAATAGCCTTATAGATCTCATAAAAACCTATAAAATTCTTTATCACCAAACTTTCTTTGATAAAAAATTAAAAGGTTACGGTTAAAAAATCAATATATTTTTTTGAAAAAAAAAAGAGAAATCCAATTGGAAGCATAATAATGTAAGTTAGCGGTGTTTTTAGTCATTGGCCTTATTCATTCTTCTTTATTTATGCATTATTAATAGATTCTAGACGTTTGACTGGCTTATAATGAATAGTTTTTAAAAAACTGGAGTTAAAAGCGAATAACGAATTTTTGTAGTTTGGTAAAAAATGCCATTTTCTTCAGAACAGAAAGATTAGCATCAGAGATACGAAAAAATGATTCAATATGAAATTGTAGATTATTTAATTTTCAAGAACTTGGTTGGAAAATTTTTTTTCTGCGGCACAAATTGAGTGAATTGTAAATGAGTACCTATACCAAAAACATTGATTTCTTAGATATAAAACTAACACTTTCGATAGCGAATAAATCGAAAACTGTTAATTTTATCAAAAAAATGTATATAACATTTTTTGCTTAGAATGAATGTTTTTATCAACTTTGCGGTCAAAATATAATAAAAAATTTCCATCCCGGAGATGGGGTGGCAACCACCCCCATGGTAAAAGCGCTTTTCGGTATCATATAGATTTTGATCCTTGGACTATCCACTACTTATTCTCAAATTTTCAAGCAAATCGATCTATTCTGTAAAAATTGCGAGGTGAAAAGCTTCAGTTCCTGGACTATAATATATCTTTGTTTCGCTTTCCCTGGTATCAAGTTGACCGTATAGATTTGCATACGCTTCTGTTTTAGCTATTGATACTGCTACTTTGACTTTCTTTTTGACGACCGCATATTTTTGACGATCTCTGCCCGACCTCATTTCTCGCCACTTTTTATATAATTTTCTCTTGTCTTTTATTTTTTCTTGTATTTTTACAAAACACCATTACTGTTTTATATTTTTCTGGGTTAACAAAAATATTTTTTTCATTTTGATCAGTTTTTGGTCATAATCGAAACATAACCCTTCATAATATTTAACTGGTAATCTACGACAGGAACCATAGAAATACTAATACAACATCCCCCAAGGCTTTCATATAAATTATACCTACAACATATTAATACAAAATAGCATAGTATCATATATGAGAAGGCCTTTGATCGAGTACAACATCACAAATTAATTAAAATATTCAAAAATAAAGGAGTTGATAGTCAAGATGTACTAATCGTAGAAAAATTATACTGGCGCCAAACAGCGACAGCTTGCATAAATGGAAAATCAACAGAAATATGCAAAATACAAAGAGGTGTCAGACAGGGTTGTATACTGTCTCCACTGTTATTCAATTTATATTCAGATAGAATATTTAAGGAAGCGCTGTATAATTTGGAATGGGGTGTGAAAGTTAATGTAATTCTGATAAATACAATCAGATATGCAGACGATACAGTTATTTTAAGTGATGATATGAATGGCTTACAACACCTTTTAAATACCACCGACACAGTGGGAAGAGAGTTTGACCTAAACATAAACTGTTCAAAAACAAAATACATGGTATTTAGCCGTTTGGCCCATCAAGATTCACGGTTATGTTGATGGTCATATAATTCAAAGAGTACCCAGTTTTAAATATCTTGGTTGCCATATTACTAAACAACTAGATCCAGATAAAGAGATAAAATGTAGAGCTGAGATAGCCCGCACAAAATTTTTAAAAATGAGGTCATTCTTCTGTAATGATAACTTGCAACTTCAACTTCGAAAGCGCATGATTAAATGTTACATTTGGTCAGTCCTCTTGTATGGTGTCGAAGCATGGACATTAAAAATATCCACCATTAATCGTTTGGAGGCCTTTGAAATGTGGCTGCACAGACGTACACTGAAAATACCATGGACGTCTATGCTGACAAATGTGTCAGTCCTTAAGAGAGCAAATGCTGCCCGCGAGCTGTTTGATAACATCAAATATAGAAAGATGGCCTATTTTGGACACGTAGTAAGGGGAGACCGGTATAATATTCTTCAACTTATTATGATGGGTAAAATCGAAGGACGCAGAGGAATTGGTAGAAAGCAGGCCTCTTGGTTGAAGAATATCTGGGAGTGGACAGGAATAAAGAAAGCAGAACAACTATGTAGAATAGCTCGAGACAGAGACAGTTTCGCCATGTTAATCGCCAACGTTAAGGGGACTTGATAGGGCACGTTAAGAAGAAGATCATATATTATAGCAGGGGTATCCAAACTGTGGCTCGCGAGCCGGATGTGACTCTTTGAAGGATTATTTGTGGCTCTCAATAAATGTACCTGAATTACTTTTAATTTTTTGTTTCAAACTGTTTTAAATTACTGACAACAAATATAAAAGACTAAGTGTAACATCAGGACTTAGACAATAGGACCCCTTACCACTCTTGCTATTCATTCAATTTGGCCTTAGAATATGTAATAAGTAAAATATCATCTTAGCGGACAGGGGGATTTGCGAATCGAGGATTCAAAACTACTATTGGCCTTTGCTGATGATCTAGGTGCAGTTACTCATTTTACAAGAGACGTGAGAGAAGTGATTTCACAACTCGAGGAAGAAACAGGTAGTCTGGGCTTTCGAATAAATGAAGAAAAGATGAAATACATGCTATAAAAAAATAGTAACCAAAAATCCAAAACCAAGAGTTAGGCAGAACATGCTAGTATCCAAAATTCCAAGACCAAGAGTTAGGCAGAACATAAGTATTAATTACAACAACTTCGAAATAGTAAAAGAGTATAAATATCTAGGGGCGGTAATCACAGATGACAACCACACATATAAAAAAGGTTTCAGCAAGGATAGCTGCGTGGAACAGAGCATTATACCCTATCATCAGAATTAAGATCTAAGCTGCTAAAAAGACAATCTAAATTAAGACTGTACATGCTAATTATTCGCCCAATTGTTACATATGCAAGCTATACATGGATTCGGCATCAGCAGGAAATAAATAAGCTGCTGGTACTGAAAACATCGTCAGACATATAAAAGCTAAGATAAGATGGGCAGTGTGAGTATGGGCCTTGTTTGGTAAGCTTAGCTTACCAAATTCAGCTCAGAAATTCGCCGATCATACTATTAGACAAAAAGACGAAAGATGGAATAAAATTATTACAGAATGGAGACCATGGACATACAAATGAAAGAGAGGGAGGCCACAGATGAGATGGGTAGATGACATAAAACACCAAGCCGTCTCAAAATGGATGCACATGGCTCAAGATATAGAAACATGCAAGAGCAAAGGTGAGGCTTATGTGCAATATTGGATGTTGCAAGGCTGATAGAAGATGGGCAGGCCATGTGGTAAGCTCAGACGATAGAGTGTTAAAGACAGTGTTTTTTGAGAGATGGTAGAAGATCAGTAGGCTGTCCTGGAAAAAGATGGAAGGATAATGAAGAATCGAAGTATCCCGAATTAGTAAAGGCTGCTTGTAGAATTATTTGCATAATTGGAACAACGAAGTTAACCATTTAATTTCAATTTAAAATTCGTGAAATCCAAACGGTGAGAGGAAAAATTAAATACCTTTTGAACACTTTTTAAATAATTGTTTAATTGTGGCTCGTGAAAAATTTCAAATTTTAAAAAATGGCTCGGACTATCCAGGAGCTTGGCCACCTCTGTATTATAGATTACAATGATTGCACATAATCAGTCATAGATCAGGGCATGTAGCACTAAAAACACCGGAATAAATCGATTTTTAAATATAGCACCTAGAGACTTGGAACTTTTTTTTGCATTGTGTTCAGGATAATGCAGGAAAAAAGTCTACTATAGAAAAATGGGCGGAAATGCATAATTGCATTTTAAAGTGCATAAAATGCATCCAAAAGTGCATAAACATATCAAAATAAGCATATTAGATTAGGGTCAGATTTTGTTACTCAGGGGTTTTGGGTCGCTGAACACGACTACACCATCAGAACCGACCTCCGGAACACCTGGTGCCCAGTGTCACTGCTAAGGCACGTTATCTTCTGGAGTTTTGAGGGTTTTCAGAATTAAATTGATGTACACAGATTACTAAGGCAATTTTTGGGGTTACTGAAAACGAATACGCCATCAGAACCGATACCCGGAGCACCTGGTAACTATGGTCACGTCATCTTTTGGGGTTTCGAGGGATTTCGTCACTAAATTGATGCAAACAGATTATACCAGGGGTTTTTGGGGTTATTGAACACGTATACGCCATCAGAACAGAACCCCAAAGCACCTGGTGTCCACGGTCATTACTAAGGCACGTCATCTTCTGGAGTTTCGATCTTGAATACATGCAAATAGCTTACTAGGCGGTTTTTGGGGTCGCTGAATACGAATACGCCATCATAACCGACTCCAAGACAACCTGGCCCTCAAGGTCACTGCTAAGTCATGTCATCTTCTGGAGTTTAAAAGGTATTTGCGCATCAGGTGCTGTATTTAAATATCGATTTGTTTTGTGCTAAATGCCCCGGTCTATCAAGTGAGAAGTTTTTCTTATTTCTCCCGTGTGTCTGACTGAAATAGGTATTTCAGCAATATAGTCCAGTCGGGTTAGACGAATAACAGGCCTAACCTTGCATTAGGAGCTGCCCCAAATTTTATTTTTCTAATCTTTAGGGAGTCTCAATATTCGTATAAATTTAAAATCTCGACTGAATTCCACCGTTGCGTTAGCCGCCATCTTGATTTTAAAGAAGAACCGTTTTTGCTCAATATCTCCGCCATTTTCAATTTTTTGACAAAAAGTGTAGAAACTGAAATTGTTGAAAATACGATTTTCTATAATTTCATTTATTATAATTTTTTTTGTGCGGTCGATATTTTCCGAGTTATGAGGGGAAAATAGTGAGAGTTGGAGCATAATTATTGAATTATTGAATTATCTCGTTTATTATTAGTTTTACAACAAATATGTACCTATACAAAAATAAAGAGAATTAAATTCTACACAATTTTGATCTCTTTCATTTTTTTGCTAAAATTAATATTTAAGGTAGTACGTATGCGGTAATGGCGCGAGCGTAATACCGGATTGATTTTATAGCAATTGTTTTTGTTCAATATCTACGCCATTTTCAACTAAAATTGTTCAAAATAAAATTTCCTACAGTTTCTTTTTAACAATTTTTTTCATGCGGTTGATATTTTGCGAGTTACATGGGAAAATAATAAAAAGTGGTGGGGGAAGCATAATTATTGAATTGAATTTTGTTTCCGAGCTGCCCCAAATTTTATAATTCTATCCTTTAGCAGAGATCAATAGTAGTGTAAATTTAAAATCTCGACTGAATTTCGCGGTTGCATTAGCCGCCATTTTGATTTTAAATGAGAACTGTTGTTGCTTAATATCTCCGATATTTTCAACTTTTCAACCTAAATGGTGGGAAAGAAAATTGTTGGAAATGCAATTTCCTACAATTTCTTTGGCACAATTTTTTTATACGAACAATATTCTTCGAATTAAGGGGGAAAATAATGGAAGCGGAGGGGAAGCATAATTATTGAATTTTCTCATTTATTATTAACTTTACGACATAATTGTACATATACAAAAATAAAGAGAATTATATTTTATCCAATTTTTGAAACTTCCAATGAAACATCAACCAAACTAACTATATAAAAGACATAAAAAGACATTATATGCATTAAGTTCACTTAATTTTATTAACTAGCGGGTTTGATTGGTTGAATTTGTCTGTCGATAATTTAAGTTTTATGTCAGCTAATATATCGTGATGTTTCAACAATTTTTTTTTTAATTTTGGACCCTGTTGGGGGGAATTTTCCCATTTCCCCCCCTTGTAGACCCGCCACTGGTTCTCTCGAAAAATTGTAGTAAATCGTAATTGCAACAATTTCAGTTCTTACACTTTTTGTCGAAAAGTTGAAAATGGCAGAGATATTGAACAAAGACAATTGCTACAAAATCAATCAGGTCTTACGTTCGCACCTTTACCACATACGTACTACCTTAAATATTGATTTTATCAAAAAACTGTACGGCATTAAAATTATACACAATTTAATTCTCTTCATTTTTGTATAGGTACATATTTGTTGTAAAACTAATAATAAACGAGATAATTCAATAATTCAATAATTATGCTACAACTCTCACTATTTTCCCCTCATAACTTGGAAAATATCGACCGCACGAAAAAAATTATAATAAATGAAACTATAGAAAATCTCATTTTCAACAATTTCAGTTTATACACTTTTTGTCAAAAAATTGAAAATGGCGGAGATATTGAGCAAAAACGGTTCTCGTTTAAAATCAAGATGGCGGCTAACGCAACGGCGGAATTCAGTCGAGATTTTAAATTTATACTAATATTGACCCTCCCTAAAGATTAGAAAAATAAAATTTGGGGCAGCTCCTAATGCAAGGTCAAATGCTATCCCGACTGGGCTAATATTTTTTGACAATTTTACGGTAGACACAAATTGGGATTCATATGAAACTGGTGGTGACTAAGCACCAACAATCTCAGACACACTCTTTGGGGATGCATTCAATTTAATTTCATTTTCTTGATCTTCTTTTATTACAGTCTCTTTTGACAAATTAAATTCTTTATCTTGTTTGGATTTGTGCATACTAATTTTCTGTGTATGTTCAAAGTTATTATGGTAGGGGAGCCCAAGCGCGGATTTTTGCAGTTACTCGAGCGCGTCAGAAAATCACATGAAACTTTGTACCCTGTAAATGTACCCTTACCAAATATTGGCTCTTAATACAGGGGAGTTCGTTAAGGGGGTCCGAAAAATCTATCCTTAGAAAAACTCGAAATCGCCATATTAAGATAAGGTAAATTAAGTACATGCAGAACAGTGTATATTTAAAAAATCTAATGATTTGAGCGGGGCGTAAGGAAATCACGAGTCACAAAGTTTCACAAACAAAGCGAATATTTTTTTCAAAAATCTATCGAATGATACCAAACACAACCGCCCACGGAGAGGGGTGGGGATAAATTTTAAATAGGAACCCCGCTATATTTCATGAAATAAACATCAGATCGAAAAACTGAAAAATACACGTATTCATACGTGAATAGGAGTCCCCATTTTTTATTGCAGATTTGGATTTCTTACGTAAATCTCATACTATTCATACTATAATCATATAGTTCATACTATAATCGGAAAAAACGATTGTTAGAAATGGAAAATTAAATTAAAAAATGGAAAGTCTCCACTAAAATGGAAAATTTAATTTTTTGTTTGTTTTAGGACCTAATCTTTAGTAACTGCAAATTTAGCATCCTTGCCTCCTCTACTATTACAATGATAAGTGACTAATTATTCTGTTGACACTAATGTTGGAAAAAACTGATTGGTTGGAAAAAAAGTGTCCCTTCTTTAGTTTTGTAGGAGTCAAGGTACATCAATTCTCCTACCCTTACTAGTTTTTCCTACAAAATTCAATGTCCCCATCCATTCCTGTTCTACTCAACCACATATACTCCGTTTTAGACATTCTAACCTTAAGTCTTTCCTCTTCAATAGCCCATTGCCAACCCTCCAATTTCTCCTCCAACATTTCTTTCCTCTATTATAACACCAATATTCTTTTATAAACGTTGATACGAGAAAATAGTTTCTTTATGGGTTAAGTTTTTAATATTCCTCAAGCAGAGGATAAATCTTATGCTATGGCAACGCTACGTATCTCTCTACGCCCTTTTCTCTTTTCTCTTCTCCAACTCTGCGCGAAAATTGCTTCCGAATAGGTTAAGTAAACACTATAAATTTCAACGTGTTTGTCCTGAAGTAATGGTATACCCACTTCCTCGCCTCAGTTCCAAATACCAGGGCATTGCAAAGAATTAATTCCTTCAAATTCTTATACAATGAAATCCAAAGATTGCTGTGCCGATTCCATTTACGGCGAATTTAATGAAACAATCGATTTTCAGATTGCAATAAACAGATGCTTCCCAAAAAATGGCTTCCCACAGCATGTGATTAGTTCAGATTTAATTACTTACATTTTGACATTTATTGAGTATTCTTTTTCAAATATCTCACTCCTCACAATTAAAAGTATTTAAGGTATCTTAACATAAATTAGATTCTTTGGATAAATTCAAGTTATTAGAAGATTTTTTGTAGTATTAGGGGAGGAAAGTATGCCAAATTTGCAGTTACTCGAGTGTTATGGGGACCTATTGGGTTGTGAAGAGTAGGTTCTAAAACCAAAAAAAAGTTAAGTTAGGTTTTCCATAAATTGGGAGACATTTTAAATTAAATTAAAGAGGGGAGGGTTTCCATTAAGATCACATTTTTTAATTTAATTTTCCATTTCCAACAATCGTTTTTTCTTATTATAGCGTCATCTATCCATAATTCGAAAAAATGTCTCGAATAAAAGTTACTTACTTTTACGTAAGGAATCCAAATCTGCAATAAAAAATGGGGGCTCCTATTTTTAAGATTTTTAAATAGGTACCCCCCACCCTACCTTCGTGGGAGGTCGTATTTGGTCATTCGATAGATTTTTAAAAAATATTGAATACGTGTATTTTTCAGTTTTTCGATCTGATGTTCATTTCGCGAAATATCGCGGGGTTCGTATTTAAAATTTTAAATTTACCCCCACCCCTCTCCGTGGGAGGTCGTGTTTGGTATCATTCGATAGATTGTTGAAAAATATGGAACACCTATTTTTTAATTAATTATTTATATGGGAAATAAGCCACAATTAAAATGAAAAAAATAATTTTATTAAAAGAACAACATTAAGAAACCGGTATGGGCCTATCGTGTGTCAAAATTTTAGGAAATTGGAAACCTTCTACGAGAAACTGGCACATTGTCAAAATTCAATAAAATTTTTAAGAAGATGTAGAAATAACAACATAATACCAAAGGGCTTGAGGTTACGGCCAGCATACTCAAGCAGAAGACTTCAAAATATTCTACATAGAGCCAGTTTGTCGATGATCCGGGAAAGGTTGCAATTTCACAGGTCAAATTTATTTTTTATCGAACAAGACATCGTAAGTATTGAAGATTTACTTTTCGGAATGATATCAAATTCTGATTTTGATCGAATTATTTTTAGTTTACATATAATTTATGAAAATTCATATCAGAAACAAAGAAATATACATTTAAATAAATTTAATAATCTTTTAGAACAAAATAGTTTACATACTTTTGATAACCTAAATAGAAATAATGACATATTAACGACAGTTGTCAATCTATCAAATAGACATTTAAATGCAACGGAAAATTTGGTATTGTCAAAAGGTTTAAACTATGCTGTTACTCATCCATCTATTCCAAAATTAGACATAATCAGCTCAGTGGAGAAAATATCCCAGTGTCTACCAACTCATGAAAAAGAACAATATAGGGTACTATGTAAACTTGAATTGGAAAAGTCTAATCAAATTGAACAGAACATCAGCAAAGAGGAAATGAAGGCTTTAAAAACTTTAAGAAATGATGACTCCATAACAATCCTACCAGCGGATAAAGGCAATGCAACTGTAATAATGAATAAAATACAATATGAGGACAAAATTACAGATCTAATTACAAATGGACCTTATAGCAAATTAACGAAGGATCCAACGAAGACACTGGAAAACAAAATATATAGAGCTTTATTCAAATTTAAAAATGATCTAACATACTATCAAAGAAAATTAATGACACCTCACTACAGTAAGACACCACATTTTTATGGAGTGCCGAAAATTCATAAAGCGAACATACCACTTAGACCCATTTGTAGTACCATCAATTCTCCTTGTAGTGAACTATCAAAATTCTTATTAAACATTCTAAAACCATTTGCTAATAATGATGACACTTTTATAAAAAAATACAAAACATTTTTTAAACAAATTATCAACTATTGAATTTAATCCAAATAATATTTTAGTAAGTTTTGACATAAACAGTTTATTTACAAATGTACCATTAGATAAAACTTTAAACATAATCAAAACGAAATTAGAGAATGATAATACATTGGCAACTAGGACAAGACTAAATGTATCAGCTATAATGGAGTTATTGACATTATGTACCCATAATACCTATTTTCAACTAAACAATGAATTCTATAAACAAAATTTTGGTCTAGCAATGGGCTCTTCTTTATCTCCATTATTGGCTAATATATTTATGGAGGATTTCGAAACTAATATTATTTCTAAACAAAATTTAAAACCCACAGTATGGTGGAGATATGTAGATGATGTGTTTTCAATATGGCCTCATGGATCAGAATTGTTGGATACATTCCTGAATATTATAAACGATCAAGAAGAGACAATAAAATTTACAATGGAAAAGGAATACAATAACAGCCTACCTTTCCTCGATGTTTTGATCTCAAAGAAGGATATTGGATATGAGACTCAAGTGTATAGAAAACCAACACACACCAACAGATATCTCAATTACAAGTCAAATCACAACATCAACGTTAAAAAGGGAATCATTAAATCCTTATATGATAGAGCCAAAATTACTTGTTCTAACGAAAATTCCTTTTTAGCAGAAAAACAATTGTTAACATCTGTTTTATTAAAAAATGATTATCCTTTATCGTTTATAAATAAGGAATTGTCAAGATTGGATCGAATGGAACAGAACAACTTAGAACGGGATCCTACAACATTCACCAGAAATAATACGAGGAAAATATCAATACCATATATAAAAGGACTATCCGAGAAACTTAAAACAATAGGAAATAAATTCAACATTTCAACAACATTCAAAACAACAAACACATTGAGATCTATTCTATCTAAAACTAAACCTAACAATGATCAAGAAAGAACAAAAAATTGCATTTATAAAATACCTTGTGAATGCGAACAATTTTATTTAGGTGAGACATCAAGACCATTAGACGTTAGAATAAGTGAACATCAATCTTATATTAAAAATAGAGAATTTGAGAGATCTCAAATATGTCAACACGCATGGGATAATGAACATAGAGTTCAGTGGAGAGATTCAAGTATAGTCCTGAAAGAATCAGATAGTAAAAAGAGAAAAATCAAAGAAGCGGCTCTAATTATGCTAAATGAAACCAATTGTGTCGCAAATTCCTCGGTAGAATGCAGTAGGATGTGGTTACCCATACTGAAAGAGGAAGTCAATAGAAAGAAAATACCAAGATTAGTAAGTCAATAATATCGAGCTAGTACATATTTTATATTTTAGTATTACTTATATATCTAGTATTATTAATAATATTTATAATTTAAACATGTTACAAGTCAGAATTTGGTAATATTTTTTGAGAGTAAATTAATGTAAGACCAAATACTTACGATGTCGGGATAGTATCACAGGGTTTTTTTTCCTGGTTTTCCCTTGTGATTTACTATGAAGTCTCTAACGCGAGAATTTTACTGTCGTTGCATTTGGTTTTCTTTTTAAAGACATATCACATGCTATAATTTTTTATGACGGATATTCTTGAGTTGGGGTTAATTTCATGTAATCGAATGAACTATCTTTCAGTAAGTCGTCCCAGGAACGCAACTCATAAATATTGGCAATATCATTTTAAAGTCTTCTACTTTAAAATGTATAATATATGTCTGAATTGCCAATATAAATGAGTGAAATTAAATAAATTATTAGAAGAATTTTTTTTGCTTAGCAACAACACTTTAGTTTATTTTAGTAATATTTTGTATTTTGACAACGGCACCCGATTTGGGCGTCGAAACGTTAATAAAATTATTTTTTTCATTTTAATTGTGGCTTATTTCCCATATAAATAATTAATCAAAAAAATGCCACAAGGAAATAGCTTCAGAACAACACCTATTTTTTAGTTTGTCGATCTGACGTTCATTTCGCTTTTTTTTTGTGAAACTTTGTGACTCACCCATTTCGATACGGCCCGCTCGGCTCACACGCCCCGCTCAAGGTCCCGTCAGATTTTTTAAATATACACTGTTTTGCATGTACTTAACTCACCTTGTCTTAATCTGACGATTTCGAGTTTTCCTAAGCATAGATTTTTTTTCGGACCCTCTTAACGAACTCCCCTTTATTAAGAGCCAATATATGGTAGAGCTACATTTACAGTGTATAAGGTTTCTCCCCATGTGATAATCTGACGCGCTCGAGTAACTGCAAAAATCCCCGTTTGGACTCCCCTACCATAGACTTTATATTTAAAAAATATAATATGTATAATACATAATGTGCTGTTTATTTTCTACATATATTTATTAATTATTTTGCTCTAAATATACTAAGTAATTTACAGAATTATAATAGAAATATGCTTTATTATCATTGAAAATTTTACAATTTTATGGACAAAGCTTTCAAAGCGTCACAGAAAAAAAAAACAATAACAAATACAATTTACTGAAATTATGTACATAAATCGTCAATATTATCAAATAAAAGAAAATGAAATAAAACAAAAACAATCTATTGCAAAATTTAAATAAATTGCAAATTTCATAATCAACCTTATAGAAGGGAAGGCAAGTATGCTAAATTTGCAGTTACTCGAGCGTTATGGGGACCTATTGGGTTGTGAAGATTATGTCCTAAAACCAAAAAATGTTAGCTTTCCATTTTAGTGGGTACTTTCCATTTTTTAATTTAATTTTCCACTTCCGACAATTGTTTTTACGGATTATAGCGCCATCTGTCCATAATTCGAAAAAATATCTCGAAAAAAAGTTACTTATTTTTACGTAAGGAATTAAAATCTGGAATAAAAAATGGGGACTCCTATTTAAGATTTTAAAGTAACCCTCACCCCACCTAAGTGGTTTGGTATCATTCGACAGGTTGTTGAAAAATATTGAATACGTGTATTTTCAGTTTTTCGATCTGATGTTCATTTCGCGAAATATCGCGGGGTTCCTATTTAAAATTTTAAATTTGCCCCCCACCCTTCTCCATGTGGGTCGTGTTTGGTATCATTAGATAGATTTTTAAAAAATATTGAATACGTATTTTTTTAGTATTTCGATCTGACATTCATTTCGCGAAATATTCGTTTTTTTGTGAAACTTTGTGACTCATCCATTTCCTAACGCCCGACTCAAATCGTCAGATTTTGGAAATATACACTGTTCTGCATGTACTTAACTTACCTTATCTTAATCCGACGATTTCGAGTTTTTCTAAGGATAGATTTTTTCGGGCCCCCTTAACGAACTCCCCTGTATTAAGAGCCAATGGTAGGGGTACATTAACAGGGTACAAGGTCTCTCCTCATGTAGATCTTCACAATATTCGATAAAAATATTGATATTGTATTGCTATCGTATCGAAAATCGGTACGGGATACGATACCGGTACAATACATACCTTAGCAATATTAATGTCGATACGATACTCATTATCGGAAATCAATACAATACTCTTGTATTTAGACCAGGGGGGGATGGCCCGTTTCGGCGCCGGCGATTCGGCGCCAGCGATTCGGCGTCGGCGTTTCGGCGCCTGCCGGTTCGGCGCCCGCCGATTCGGCGCCCGCCGATTCGGCGCCGGCTGATTCGGCGACAGATACTTTGGCAAAGTGAGAGAGAAAAAAAATAGTTGTTAATGTATGATAGTCTGAAATTTTCTTTAACAAAAAATGTAGAGTCAGGAGAACAATTTTCGACATTTTAATTTTAGAAGATGGAAAATAATACCCGAAAGTTAGGTTTGGACCGAAGGGTTAGGTCTTCCTCCTTTGAAAATTGTACTGTATAATATATAATATATATAATATATTAATTTTTTAATTAATTATGTGCAATTAAATAGCTTACATTTACAAAAGTTGGAAAAAATAACATTTAATATATTTTTTTAGTGTGGTATAGATATAAATCAAGAGCCTCTTAAATTTCTAAAAAAGTAACGTAGGTATAATCTGGCGCCAAAACAGCCGACGCCGAATCGGCCGGCGCCGAACCGGCCGGCGCCGAACCGGCCGGCGCCGAACCGGCCGAAGCCGAATCGGCGGCGCCGAACCGGCCGCGCCGAACCGGCGGCGCCGAATAGTACTAGACCCAGACCAGGGCGCATCTGTAAAAATATTATTACATTTGGACGTTGAGAGGTGACTCAAATTTTTTTGCAGAAATTGCTTGAAAATAACTCAAATAATAATATTTGAGTTATCCTCCCTCTCAAAAAGGTCCGGAACATTGTTTAAATAATCAAAATGTCAAAAAATGAATGAAAAATTCGATTTTTTTCTTCGTTTTTTGATTATAACTTTAAAAGTATTCATTTTCGAGAAAAGTTGTACTGACGTAAAAGTTGCGTAATTAAATTTGCTACAATATAGAATTGGTTATAAATTAAAAAAATAGTCACCCTTGTTGCAAAATAGCAATAATTGCGAAAAAACATACAAAAACACGTATTCGCCTTTTACGTTTTTCAACCATTTATGCTACACTTAGGACCTTCATATTTGACTCAGAGAAACTTTATCATACAGTAAAACAACACTGTAAATTTTATTAAGATCGGTTCAATAGATTTTGCAATCCAGCTTTCGCAAAAAAAAATTCATTTTTTTTTAATGTTGCAGGACTCAAAATAAAGTAGGTAGCAAGTTGATTTTTTTTTGCTTATAGAGGTGTACTGTACCTTTCATTTGCAATTTTTAAAATTAAAATCGATTAACTGCCACGGCGCGGCGTCAGGAATTTTTTTAAATAAACATTAATTATTAGTGCTACGCGCAGGACAGCGGATAGTTTGCTCTGATTGGGCATTCCAATGGCCTTTGATAATGATTGATACATTTTAATTTTTATTACATTTCGATATAACTAAATAAATTTGTTTATTGCAAAATAAAAACACATACTCTATCCTTTGAAATAACACTTTTTTTAGCAAAAACTTTCTTTGTTCATATATTTTAACATAGAGAATAAAAGTTTATTATTTTTAAACATATGCAATTGTTTACACAGTATTTCACAAACAATAATAAAATTAGTTTGATTTTTGTGGAATTAAAATATTAAAATACAACAAAATATAGAGTAAGAAAATAAATATTAGATAAAGATTGGAAGAAATTTTGGTGGAAATCAACTTGTGTGAATCGAACACCGCTGTTCTGCGCGTAGCACCAAAAATTAATTTTTATTTAAAAAAATTCCTGACGCCGTGGTAATTAATTGATTTTAATTTTGCAAATTGAAAATGAAAGGTACAGTACACTTCTATAAGCAAAAAAATTCAAATTGCTACCTGCTTTATTTTGAGTCCTGCAACATAAAAAATGAATTTTTTTTGCGAAAGCTGGATTGCAAAATTTATTTTGCAAAATCTATTAAACCGATCTTAATGAAATTTACAGTGTTGTTTTACTATATCATAAAGTTTTTCTGATTAAAATATGAAGGTCTTAAGTATAGCATAAATGGTTGAAAAACGTAAAATGCCAATACTTGTTATTGCATGGTTTTTATCGCAATTATTGCTATTTTGCAACAAGGGTGACTATTTTTTAAATTATTAACCAATTGTATATTGTAGAAAATTTTACGCAACTTTTATGTCAGTACAACTTTTCTCAGAAATGAACAGTTTTAAAGTTATAATCAAAAAACCAATAAAAAAATCGAATTTTTCCTTCATATTTTGGCATTTTGATTATTTAAACAATGTTCCGGACCATTTTGAGTGGGAGAATAACTCAAATATTATTATTTGAGTTATTTTCAAGCAATTTCTGCAAAAAAATTTGAGTCACCTCTCAACGTCCATCTCAAAACAGATGCGCCCTGGACTAATTATCGATACGCTTGACTCGATATTATTGAGAATATCGATATAGAGAAAAAAAACGCCACGTTAGTGCTGCATAAGACCAATGAGTGAGTGCACATTTAAAATATTATATGAGTTATAAGACGCACAAGTGTGTATGCTCTCCATTAGTGCGAGAGAGAAGGACATTGAACCCAATAAGTCAATCCATTTCAATATTTTATTTTTAAAAGCATCAGATAATATCGATGTTTACCAAAAGGAAATTGAAAACTACTCGCAATCTCCAAGACCTGGACCAGACACAAATATTTTAATTATGGTGGAAATCATAAATAGCAGTGTTTTCCTCGTTTTATCTCGGTTGGCTAGGGATATTTTGTGTATCCAAGAGACGTCCGTACCAGTCGAGCGGCTTTTTTCTGAAGCAGCGCTGGTACGAACGAATAAAAGATGCTCTTTAAAAAATAAAAGTATCAAAGAACTCATTTATATGAACAGATGGATGAAGAGCTCTTTAAAGGATAATATTTTTTGTGAGACTCCAATGTAATTTATCCTATTTCTTGTATATTTTAACCTTCCGATGACCAACCTTTTTTTGTTACACGGATGACCAAGGGGGGGAAAATGACCCCAGGTCAAAAATGTCAAAAATGACAATTAACAAAAAAATGCAGTTTTTTTATGGCATGGACTTTATGTTATTCAGCCAGTCACAACATGAGTATTAGTGTCATGTGTAGTGTGTATGTTGAGTAAGTGTTACTAGCGTAAAACTACTTGGAATTACACATAATAGACGGTATTTTACTAAACATCAACTTCAGAATATATTTTTTATTTGTAAATTATAGGGAACTTTTTTTTTATTTCAAAATATGAGGATATCTAGAATGATATTAATAAAAAAACAATGAGTTAAAAATTGAAAATACTTTTGAATTTATTAAAGAAAAACATACACTGGGGTCCAAATTTCCCCCGCTTGGTCATCCGAAGGTTAAGAGATTTTTTTAATAAAGATAGTGATAAAAAAATAAAGAATCGTTTTTTTGAAGTGAAAACTTCTTTAGGGACGTTGTGCACTATTTGGATGGGGAAAATGTATTGAATTCGCGACCGGCATCGCTTCGGCGAAATAAATTTTTGAAGTGAAAACTTCTTTAGGAAGGTTGTGTACGAATATACGATCTAGCAAAACGACAGCATGTGTGCTAATCGGACGTTTAGTTAGATGGAAATATATTAAAAAAGTTATTATTAGAATATTATTAGAATAAATGAAACTATTGTAGAAAAGATAATTTTCTACAGACATCATAGTAAAAAGAATCAAGAAAGAGCTGTTCAATAAAGTGAATCCTACAGAGAGCGTTTACAAGCATAGTTTTAAAATAGTTTTCGTCACCGATCATGTAATATATTATTTTGATAGTAGATTTTAAACTTTTGGAAGTTCTCTCGTAAGTTAATTTCCGCTGGCGAATCTCAGCGTACGCTTGGACGGATTCTAATGGAATTTTTGGGTCGCAACGACCAAATTAGAGAAGGAAGAAATTATAAAGAGACATTCCCTATTACTTTTTTCCATTAAGTGTATAACCACTTAAATGCACGACATTACAAGAAATTATACAGTTTTTGTTTGGGATAAATAGAAAGATATCAACAACATTCGTGAATACACAGATTATTTTTTAAGGTAATAAAGCATATAAAATACATATTGGGTCTATTAAATAAAAAGAAGTATTTGCTTTTACTTCCTCGTATTTAAGTATTTACTTAATAGTAATTGAATATATTGAATAAAAAGAAGTATTTGCTTTTACTTACAAGTATTTAAGTATTTACTTAATACTAATTGAATAAAGTCATTTCTTTAATGTTTTATTCAATTACTATTAAGTAAATACTTAAATACGAGGAAGTAAAAGCAAATACTTCTTTTTATTCAATAGACCCATTAAATAAAGCATTAAAGAAATGACTTTATTCAATTAGTATTAAGTAAATACTTAAATATGTACTTGTAAGTAAAAGCAAATACTTCTTTTTATTCAATAGGCCCATTGTGTGTCTCTCAGATAGCGAGAGATTTAAAAATCTTAAAACGAAAACGGTACTTGTCTAATTCGTCTGAGTTGAGCTCGAATATTTAGTTATTTAGTTCCGTTTTTGATCTTATATCCGGTTAAAAAGTTATGACTGGAAGTTTGGAAAAAATTACTGAACATTAGTGCAAAAGTATATCAATCGACGCAAAGTTACACGAAAAGTTCAAATATCGACTCCGGTTCTACATCCGGTCTTCTTCTTCTTAAAGTTCCCTCTCCTATCGGAGGTTGGATATCATAATTTGTTTGCTGCTGCTCTGAACAGTTGTAATGAACTACAGTTAAACCATTCTCTAAGGTTCCTCAGCCAGGAGATGCGTCTTCTTCCTATGCTTCTTCTTCCTTGGATCCTTCCTTGCATAATAATTCTCAGCAACTCGTATTTTTCTCCTCTGGTAATGTGACCCAAATATTCCAGTTTTCTAGTTTTTATACTCTTCATAATTTCTAACTCCTTATTTAAACGTCGCAGCATTTCAACATTGGTAATCCTTTGAACCCACTGAATTTTCAATATCCTTCTGTAACTCCACATTTCGAACGCTTCTATTCTTTTTATGTGTTGTCTCTTCAATGTCCAAGCTTACATTCCGTATAGCAATATAGAAAATATGTAGCATCTTAGAGCCCTCAATCTGAGAGGCAACTGAAGGTCTTTGTTTGTGAGCAGTGTCTTCATTTTTATAAATGCTTGCCTTGCATTCGGTCACGATGGGCCAAAACCTAGGACTTTCCAAGTCCAATTCATCATAGTCATCAATGTCGTTTACTACAACCGTTGATTGATATATTGGGGTTTGAACCTCTATAATAGTTCAATAAACGCTACAACGCTTCGTTAATCTTTGCCGCGTTTACTATTGCCTTTTATGTTTATCGACTCTGTGCCACTATTTTCCACTGTCTCACTCCTATTTTCTTCAATCTTCTCTGACTGCACCTTTCCAGGGCCTCGATTTTTGACCCTTCGCTTCGTTATCGAACGTATTCGCTTCGTATCTGTTTAGTATACGTAGCGCATACGTTCGATAACGAAGCGAAGGGTCAAAAATCGAGGCCCAGCTTTTTTTAGGTCGCTTTAAGTTTTAAGTTCGGTTGGTTTTAAGTTTATCCCATCTGGTCTTTCCTAAAATACATTGTTTATAAGGCAATTGTCATTACTGAGTGTTACGAAGTCCAATTGCTTGTCATTTATTTGTGCTAAATTCAATTGTTAAAAAATTTAATAAAATATCAACTCACCCAAAGCATCATGGTGATAATGCTTACCTGAAACAAAAAATTAAACTATTAATTGAATTCATATTTTAATACGAAACTATAATACTAGACCAGGGCGCATCTGTAAAAATATTAGTGCATTTGGATGTTGAGAGGTGACTCATATTTTTTTGCAGAAATTGCTCGAAAATAACTCATATAATATTTGAGTTATCCTCCCACTCAAATAGGTCCGGAACATTGTTTAAATAATCAAAATGTCAAAAAATTAAGGAAAAATTCGATTTTTTTCTTGGTTTTTTGATTATAACTTTAAAACTATTCATTTCCGAGAAAAGTTGTACTGACATAAAAGTTGCGTAATTAAATTTCCTACAATGTAGAATTGGCTAAAAATTTAAGAAATAGTAACCCTAGTTGCAAAATAGCAATAATTGCGAAAAAAAACATACAAAAACAAGTATTGGCATTTTACGTTTTTCAACCATTTATGCTACACTTAGAAACTTCACATTTCACCCAGAAAAACTCTATGATAGCAAAAATTTATTTTGCAAAATCTATGGAACCAATGTTAATGTTTACAGTATTGTTTTATTGTGTCATAAAGTTTTTTTGTGTAAAATATGAAGGTCCTAAGTGTAGTATAAATGGTTGAAAACCGTAAAATGCGGTTTTTCTTATGGTTTTTTTTTCGCAATTATTGCTATTTTGCAATAAGGGTGACAACTTTTAAAATTTTTAGCCAATCCTATATTGTAGGAAATTTAATTAAGCAACTTAATACTTTTAGGTATTCACTTCAAAAAACGAAGAAAAAAATCGAATTTGTCCTTAATTTTTTGATATTTTGATTATTTAAACAATGTTCCGGACCTTTTTGAGTGGGAGGATAACTCAATTATTATTATGTGAGTTAATTCCAAGCAATTTCTGCAAAAAAATATGAGTCACCTCTCAACGTCCATCTCAAAACAGATCCGCCCTGGACTATACATTTTTAATTTTTGTTTCTCTGTCCAGCGCGTGGTTTGAACCAAGAACGCACTAAACGAACCAAGAACGACGAATCGCGTCGAAGTGAGTGTGCTACCCTCTTGAGCCACTAGCAGTATTTCTGTGGTTCTTATTTTTTCTATACAAATATATATTAGATTCGGTATATTATAATCAAAATAGGTTAAAGGTCCTTGTACATAAATCTAACCATATGCGTTAATTGTGTTGTAACAGCAATGACAGAAGAGCAATGTCACGGCTTCACAACATCAGAACTTAAACAAAAACGAATGTCCAATAGCTAACAGGAAAACGATGCATTTTATAAAATATACTTATGGTAGGGGAGCAAAGTATGCTAAATGTGCAGTCACTCGAGCGCTTTGGGGACCTATTGGGTTGTGATTATTAGGTCCTAAAACCAAAAAAAGTTAAGCAAAATTTTCCATTTTAGCGGGCGCTTGCCATTTTTTAATTTAATTTTACATTTCCATTAATCGTTTTTTCCCAATAAAGCGCCATCTATCCATAATTCGAAAGAATGTTTCGAATAAAAGTTGCTTATTTTTATGCAGAGAATTCGAATCTGCAATAAAAAATGGGGGCTCCCATTTAAGATTTTAAAGTAACCCCCCACCCCACCTCCGTGGGGGGTCGCGTTTGGTACCATTCGATATATTTTTCAAAAATATTAAATAAGTGTATTTTGCAGTTTTTCGATCTGATGTTTATTTTACTAAATATCGCGGGATCTGTATTTAAAATTTAAAATTTACCCCCCACCCCTCTCTGCGTGGGGTCGTGTTTGGTATCTATCGATAGATTTTTGAAAAATATTGAACGTGTAGTTTTTAGTTTTTCGATCTGACTTTCATTTCGCGAAATATTCGCCTTTTTCTTGTGAAACTTTATGACTCACCAATTCCCTTACGCCCCGCTCAAATCGTCAGATTTTTTAAATATACACTGTTTTGCATGTACTTAACTTACCTTATCTTAATCTGACAATTTCGAATATTTTTAAGGTTAGATTTTTATTTTCGGGCCCCCCTAAACGAACTCCCCTGTGTTAAGGGCCAATATATGGCAGAGGTACATCTGCAGGGTACCACGTTTCTCCCCATATGATAATCTGACGCGCTCGAGTAACTGCAAAAATCCCCGCTTGGGCTCCCCTACCATTACTACACACTTGTCAAAGTACTCAGGAGTACCTATCATATGAACTCCAAAGAAGTTAATACCATCAAAATTAAGCAAGTTATAATGAAAATAAGAGTACTCTCTTTCTTTTTAGGAAAAAGTGAAAAACGAAACATATTTTCAACAAAAATTAAAATTCATAGTGATCCCTATAAAACTTTTTTTACTTTAGCCTTAGTAATGACTAACATTTTGACCGGTTTAGGATATACATATATATTTTGAAATAAAAATATGATTTAAAAAATCAGAATTTTTTAAAATGTCGTAAATTTGAGTTTTTGAGTAGATTTTTCAACAAAGATTTTACTTATTATTGCAGCACAAAAATAACCGAAATAAAAAAGGTTCCTCTTTTTACTACAAGAACCATGTAACCGGGGTCCTTTACCATTATCATTAAAAAAAGGTATCTAAAATATTAAGTTTAACACGATTTTATAGCCCTTGAAATTACCTTTCAAATGGTTTTGGGATGAACCTGATATCATTAAAATTAAGGGTGTTATTCTAAAAAAATAACATTTTTTTGCAACAATTTTTGGACCACAGATTTTTAAAAAAATTTGGACCATAAATTTTAATGCTATCGACGTCTTCTGGAGTTCATTTGATAGGTATTTATTAGTAAAATACTTTGACTGACAAGTGTTTAGTAAGTATATTAAAATGCATCGTTTTCCCCGTTATTTAAGCTTGAATACTAACATTTGAGTACTAACCCAAAAAAAAATAAACAGTAAATTACCTAGAACTCACTTAGAATTAATATTAAAATATTAAAAGGTTTTTCAAGTAAGGAATTTATTAGATTTTGAATTTAGATATGTATAGGTACTGATAACATTTTTTTTGAGAAACTTATAGTTTTTGAGTATTTTATGAAAAACCGCTTTGACCACTTTTGAACCATGAAAATTAAAATCTTGTAGATTTTTAGTAACTGGAAAAGTTACTCTAAGAGTAACTCTATCGATTTATGGGGTTAATTTTAATAAAATAATTTTCACCCCCGAGAAGGGGTGGCATCCATCTCCAGGGTAAAAGCGCAAGCCAACATATGTCGCTTTTGTTTCTTGATGTATCCTCTCACCACTCGCCAATTTTCATGAACATCATTGGAGGTTCACCGAAATTGATTTTTACCTTCATACACTGCACTAATATAGGAATTCCTGTCATTTGACATGTTCTACGTGTCGGACTTATTAAAATGCCTAACATATTTGTTGGACAAACATTATAAAGTTTGGTATTGAATAAACTTAAAAACAACCTGCTTGTTTTCACAATCATAAACTTAAAATCGGGAGAGATTAAATGTCCAGCAAACGACGGCACTGTTGCCAGATTTACCTTTTTCCTTTTAGCGGGAATTTTAAAATTAGTCTAATACCACTTTGGTTTTAAAAGAGTTCTGTATTCTTAAATTTTAATATAACCTTACTTTTACAAGTAATTAGGATTATTTTATTTACATGTAAATATTGAAACAAGTATTGTACTGTGTCATAATTTAAAACTCATGTTGCAGTATTTTGAAAAAAAAATGAAGCTCAAAAGAAATATACTTATACAGTACAAATTATTTTTTAATGGGAATGGAAATTTCTTTTCACTTTTTTATTTTAGTATTAAGTGGTTACATAATTATTCAGAATATTAATAAAATTACTAGTAATTTGAATTAGTTTTAATATGTATTATAATAGTATTAATTCTCATCATGTATCTGGCTAAATAGCTAAGCGCTAAAGCCGCAAAATAAAAAAAATTGAAAAAAAACATTCTTAGTGGCCTAGCACCCTTACTTTGCCTGGGGGCGAGGCGAGTTAATAAATTCTATTTTCTTATTGCAGTCATTTTGTGACGGCTTAAGAAGTTACATAAATGATGTCTTTAGGCTGTGAAATTTTAACCGTAGAAAGACATCTTTATGACTTGTATTTACATGATATAGGGCTTTTCACTCAGTCATTTGTTTCGAGCTTCTGTCATGTGTTGTCTAATATTAATATATCTATGTCATATATGTTATTGATATTGCCAATGATACAAACCAAAGACGTATGACGTAGATATATTAATATTATGTGACACTTGACCGAAGCTCGAAACAAATGACAATCGATGAAAAGCCCTATTCAATAGGGCATTTCATTCACAGTCATTTGTTTCGAGCTTCTGTCATGTGTCACATAATATTAATATATCTATGTCGTTCGTTATTGGTATATACTAATGATACAAACCAAAGACGTATGACGTAGATACATTAATATTATGTGACTCATGACAGAAGCTCGAAACAAATGACAATCGATGAAAAGCCCTATTGGCGTCTGCATATCAGGATCCAGTAATACTATATTATTTATCTATGATCAGGATATTGCTGGGTGTACACAAGTAAACAACACTTTTTTGATTAAAAGGTTTATTTCATTAAATCAAAATTTACATGGATACAATTTAAATAAGATATTTTTTCTATTTAAGGCAATATAAGATATATATTTTAGTATAACTCTCCTACATTAACAAGCTTTAACACATTCAGTGGCCATGACGTATGGGTAGCATCACGAAGGTTTTACGGAAGGTACTGATGACACATAAGTTATGTGAGTAGTACTGTGTAACTAAATAAATGATTTAAGTATGTGGTACCAGCCAAGTGGAGCTTGTTCGAGATGGGCACTAAACATGTTAATCTGGTCATGCACAGAGACTTATACTATAATATGTTATATTTCATATTGCTCACTATTGTAATGAGTGAGCCTGCATACACGAACTATAATATATTATTATGGTTCTGTGTATGCAGGCTCACTCATTACTACTGTAGTGAACAATATGAGATGTAATATTATGAGATATACCTATTATATATTATGGTATAGCTCTTAATGAGTGCCAAGTTTTAAACTTAACTGATAACAACTAATGGATACCCTTTTATCCAAAATTTTATGAAAATTTTGAATGGTCATATTGGTATTAATTCCACAACCCCTTCCTATAACAATAGGCCCATTGTTGGATGTTATTGCAGTAGTTCTACTGGAAATACTTACTAAAATTGTATGTATCTGCATCACTTAGAAGTCTACCCAAAAAGCTATTAATACTCTCTAAACCATCATTACCCTTAAACGCCCAACCTTTTTTAGGTTCCATGTACGCCCAAGGGTGGGTAAAAAATGTCCACCTCGAAAATAGCTAATATATTTATTGAGAGTTGTTGCAAATGGATTAAACTCAAGAATCTGATGCTTACTAAACACAGCATCTTCTAAAATATTAATATAAACAATTTACACACCTTACAACAAAATTACGATGTACATCAAAATTAACATACAAGTAAAAGCCTGTAATTCAGATTTCTCGATTTTTTCCACATTCTTCCTTTCAGCCTCCTCAATAGCGGATAATTATGTCGATTATGTAATTAGACGTCGATAATTATATGGATTACGTTCCTACCAATGAGAAATTATATAGAAACCTTTAATAACAATCTCTACCAAGGGTGTACTTTTTGTGCCCACCCATATTTAACTTAAGATATTATTTTTATTTTCAAAAATATCGCTAGAACCAAATTAACATTCGATAAAGGGCTGTATTTTTAACAATAAATAATTTTTGAAAAATTTTTGAACAGGTAATAAATATGTTACAAGGGAATACGCATTAGGTGGACATTTTTTACCCACCCTTGGGCGTTTAAGGGTTAATACATCTTGTATACATAATAGGATTTTTTTCAGAATCAGATATTTTATTAAGATTTACTTACCATGCCCTATCTATGTGCCAGGCACTTAACAGTCTATTAGGAGCAATACCCATTACATTTGACGAGGCATTGTAAAAGGTGTAGATTATGCCTGATATGAAAACATTTGACTATACATATAATACCAACACAGACATGTATTTTAAAAAATTGGTAAATTAAAGTAGGTATCTTTTCTATTTGAAAATAAGAAAGCAGTACAAAATCCATTCCCAAATTCATCTTTTACTAATACTATCATAAGTTCAAAGTCAGGAATAGGAATTGAGCCCATGAGTTTCATCGATTGCGATAAAGGATTTACCAAACTTAATTAACATTTCCTTTTGGCACAGCATTCATGCAAATAAGACAAAAATCATAAATGTTAAATTCAGAATAAATATCCATTAGTATTCCCTGTTGTTTGTAAAATAATATTGGACATGAGTCTGTAAGCATTCAACCCAAAAATAAACACTGGTTGCATCATCATTGTACATATACCCATCTTTCAAAACAATGCCACAAGAGAGTTTAATGTTTGTGGTATCTTTTCTTGTAAGTAAATCAATTCTTTTTAATTCGCCTCCTATTCTATTATGCTATCCTGAACAGTCTGAAGTTTACTAAAAAAGTAAAATATAGGTATAGGAGAATCAAACACACTAGTTTGAAATTGTAAACTCTAGTAAATATTCATGATTAATATTTAAAAAGTGGTTTAGTGGTAACATTCTTGTTTTAAATTATATTGTGTATATCGACGGCAGAAAGGCAGGACCTCATAACTGAAAAATTTGTATAAAATGAGTTACTTCGGTTGTCGCTTTAGAATAAGTGTATCAGCACCTATTAAACAGCTTTTAGAGCTGGGAAAGCCTTTTGGAAGCCTTCTGGAAACTTTCCCAGCTGTAATCGCTGTTTAATAGCTGCAGATACACTTATTCTAAAGCGAAAACTGTAACTCATGTTATAAAAATTTTTCAGTTACGAAGTCCTGCCTTTCCGCCGTCGATATGCACATATTTTACTTACATTTTTGAAGAAAGTCTCAAAATGAACTTTGAAGAGATATTTATCTGATTTTGGTATTTATGTAAGTGCTCTATATCATCCTCATGCCCGTAATGTGTTTTAAAATAGTTTCAATATTTTTAGATACTATTATTCGACTAGTACACCAAATAAACATTTTGCAGGATCCTTGGGATTTTAAAGCTCTTTCTCTATCTTGTTTTGTAAAATAATTTTTTGAGGATCACATACATATACATTCATAATAAGATGTTTCATGTTCTTGTACTCTTGTTCTCTTCCTGTGCCAGCCATACAGTGCAAATCTAAAAAAAACATAACAGGTGATTACATGGGTAGTTATTAGTTATACTACTTACAGCTTACTTTGTATCTAATCTATTTTCTAGTATTACTCTATTAGTATCTACCTACATAAAACTATCTTTGAAATCTAAATTTTTGATATCAACATCAACCTTAATACTTAAAAAATAAATAATAATGTGGAAGTTACACGTACCTGCCTGAAAGTTTTCGAATTGCAATTTTATCAACTGGAAAAGACTGCAACATAATGAGTTTGAAATTATGACACAGCACAATATTTATTGTTTCAAGTTACATGTAAATAAAATAATAATAATAATCCTAATCACTTGTAAAAGTAAGGTTAAGATTTTTGACTTGAGAAAACAGAACTGTCAAATTTAAAAGCAAACTGCTATAAAATTTTAAAATTCCCGCTAAAAGGAATCTGGCAACATTGCCGTCGTTTGCTGGACATTTAATCTCTCCCCTTAAAATCACGTTCCACAATTAAAACTTCCCCTGTTCCAGTGTTCTCATACATCAAAGTTTGTCCGACTAAACACCGTTAAGATATTAACAAATTTTCAGTTTGCTATTAATCAATTTTTTTTGTTACGCGGGATCAAGGTCTAATGTTGTATACTATCTGGTTTTGTACTTGTAATAATTACGAAACAGAAATGGTTTTTCTGATTTTAATTTTCCAAATCGACTGTAAACTCACTGTAGTGGTGGAAGGCATTAAAATATGCAGAATTTAAATTTAAATAAGAAATTCTTACTACAATTAGAAATTGCTCCCCACCGACACGTTCAGAACCAGTATGGGGGAAACCCAATTTCCATAAAGTGGAAATCTCCATTAACTTTGTGTCCTAGCAATATTAGAAACGGCAGAAAGTTTTGTATTTAATCCTTTTGAACTTGTTTTTTTATTGGAATTTGGAATTTGGTTAATATGTGGCGAGACATTAGATATTAACTAACTTATAGTAATTCGATGTTTTTATGCACAGATGTTTATTTCTGTAATATATCGATAATGGTTGTTATCGATATTACAGTAAATCGATAAAGTAAATCTTTTCCGTTATAATATACTCGTTATTGTATATCTTACATAAGGTAGTATAGAACTTATACACCACACATCAATGTCAAAGAAGTCATACAATAAAATTTCTGTGAGGAAACTCATACACGAAATCAACAGTTTTAATTTTTTCAATTATAGAATAACGTATGACGTATAGACTACAGTGATCCGGCAACCAGGTTATGATATACAAGTCAGGCAAACCTATAGAGATAAACTAGAGGTATACGTGTGCAATTTTGAGTACCCACACTGTGGATGGAAACTTGGGGAGAGATGATGAGCAAACACAAAGATGACGCGATATAGCTTTAGTTGGTTTGTTTAGTGGCTATGAGCTGTAAAAAGAAGCGAAAACGAAGAACCTGGTATAGAGATTGGTTTACAAAGAGAAATAAATACAACCATATAATACCAATAAAAGAGTTAAGTTGCGATTCTTCCAATTATTGTAAGTATTTAGGAATGGATAAAACGTAAGTCTAACCAAAAACTATTATCATTATTACAACAGTTGCAGACTTTAACTGTATGTACCAATAAAAAGAACCGATTTTTCTGGTCCAGAAATCATCAAAATATTATCGATGTGCAATTCTGACTCAGGCCCTTTTCCCAAACATCAGCGTTATAACTCCTCTAATACACAAGAAAAATACTTGAGTATACTGTTCCCACTTTTTGCAACGGACATTCAAGCTCTTAACAAAATAATTCCTGAGACGGACAAATATGAAGCCATTACAATGGGCTCAAAAAAGTGTATCTTCTCGGATGTACAATAGTCACATTTTTGTGTGCATATTTTCTTTATTATAAGTATTAAAAGCTATCTAAGTAAATAACCACTGAGTATGGAGTTTGATGTTCCTCATTGGTTAAAACTCCTACAATCGACATTTGTTGATTAATCGATCATATGAGCCAGCTGCGAAAAAACTTTAGTCATTCCCATTCCAACGACCTAATATTCATTCCAACAGACTTTTCCATTAGATTAGGTCATACCTGTCATATTAGAGCGATTATTTGTAAATGTTGTAAACATGATATAGTCGATTCGCTAATCTGAGACACAACTGTCTACACTACAATCACAATAAAGTTGCACTAGAAATAAACAAGCACGAGGTGCACTCCCAAATCATGATTTGGGAGTGCTGCTCGAACATTCAACGTGTCTTGGTTTGTTTATTTCTATATAGTGCATTTTTATTGTGATTGTAGTGTAGACAGTTGTGTCTCAGATTAGCGAATCGACTATACTACTGAATTAAAGAACAGAGGTGTTAGTTGATGGAAGGAGAAGTAGAGGAAAAACCGAGTAGAAGCTGGAAGGAATGTGCGGCAAAGGAGTTGAGAGGGAAAGGCTTAAGTGAAGAAGACACGGTGGACGGAAAGGACTAGCAAATAATAGTAAGGAACAGAAACAGCTTTCTCCCATCTCTGTCTGTTTCCTAACTTTCTCCTCTAAAAAAATTACATAATTTTCGATGTTTAATAAAGCTGATGACCCTCAGACAACCGCTTAGCATAATTAAGCGTTTTAGTATGGACCTATGTAACTAAATTCCTTGCATCGGCATGTAAGTACAATTTAGGCACTGTTTTAACCTATACATACTACATACAGTGGGTGATCATATTATTAGAGCCACCTCAGAAAATTTTACTTTTGTTTAATAATGGTATGTAAGTTTTTTCTTTATACGGTCCACGTTGCCTTTGAAACTTTAGAAATGGATGCTATGTTTATGTTGGAGTGATTAGTATTGAATATTAAAGTTTTTATTTCTGCTTTTTTCGTTGGTGAGATGTCTTTGGATTTCCCACGATGTTCTGGTACCACTAGTGTAACGAACGCGAAATTTTTACTAAATTCACAAAATATAGTATAGGACTTTCAGAATATCACTAGAGAGCAATGGAAACTCACAAAGTTTATTATAACTCTAAACACCAAGAATACGAAATAATTGGCACACGAGTTGCAAGCTAGGCTGGGCAGTACTGACGAACAATGGCATCTGAGTCACGCATTGCCACACATGCGTGTTGCCACTATTGTCAGACTCTTTAATGCACTTTCATAAAGTGTAGCAAGACAGTCAAATGGAAACAAATGCATTAATATATGATACAGCTCAATTATAGACCATTCCTCTAAAACATTGAATTTTACTAGGTGGCTCTAATAATATCATTACCCACCACTGTACATAGGATCCTAATAGTTGCAATGTGTAATTTTTAGCATTCAAGTAACCTGTCCGGGAGACCTACGATGAACACCAACGTTTAGTGTTCAAAATCGGTCGTCCAAGGTACAATAAACTGTGAGTAAGTCTAATGTTTATTTCTTTATCCTTATTGAAATGGACTCACATGTGCAACCGATTCATAGTTTAAATAATTATTTATATCTGAAAGTGCCCGCCTTTTAAATATTAATACATAATTTGCTTAAGCAATATAGTTTGCATAGCTTTGATAATTTTATTTTAAGATTTTATATTCATCATCATCATCAATGGTGCTACAGCCCTATGAAAGAGCCTCGACTTTCCCAAGTATATTACGCCAGTCATTCCTATCCATTACCAACAGTTGCCAGTTTGCTGCGCCTATTTTTCTCCCATCCTCATCTACACCATCTTTCCATCTAAGTTTTGGCCTACCCCTATTTCTACTTCCCACAGGTTGTGACATAAGGATTCTTCTAGGAGGGTTGTTATGCTGTGATCTTGCTAGATGTCCTGCCCATCTTAGTCTTCCTATTCTTATAAGAGATACTACGTCTTTACCACCAAATATATGTTTATATCAAAAATGAATGACCACTTTCAATTTCGTTGCAAAACGAAAATACAGCCGAACCATATTCCAGTCCAATCAGAGAGTGCTGCAAGCACCTCTACCGGTTTCGAAACTTATTAGTCTCTCATCAGGAGGCACATATGCTGCTCTCCCTGATCCAACCAAAACAAACCCCAGCGTGCAGTCCCGAATTGCAACGAACGAAATGGCATAGATGCCCTAGCGGCAACTGCTAGCAAAAGACTAAGTTTTCACTCTAATGGCATATAACATATCCCACCAGAATGAAAACAATGGGAACCTTCTCTGGTTACACCTCCGAGGCTTCTACAATTTGCAAGCCATACGGATGCTGAGACTAAGGAAGATGAGGGAATTCTACAATTTACAATTCTACCAGAGAAGGTTCCCATTGTTTTCATTCTGGTGGGATATGTTATATGCCATTAGAGTGAAAACTTAGTCTTTTTCATATGTTTATATCTGTGGTATACCTCGTAGTTGTGCCTCCTCCTCCAAATACCATTTTCACAGATGCCACCGAATATGCCCCTCAGAATCCTTCGTTCAAATATAAGCAGAAGGTTTTCATCTGCCTTGGAGATGGTCCATGTCTCCGATCCATATGTCAACACTGGTTGTAAAAGGGTTTTGTATATGGTTATTTTTGTTTGTTGGCTTAAGTTTCTGATTCTCATATGTCTACTTAGTCCAAAATAGCATTTGTTCGCTAGGATTATCCTTCGCTTGATTTCTTCTGTCATGACGTTCTCCTTGGTGATCAGGGAGCCTAAGTATGTGAATTTGTCCACCACTTCAAAGATAGAGTTATCAACAGAGAATTGGTGACCGATGTTTCTGGCTCTATTGTTGGGTGCTGATGCCATCATCTTAGTTTCTCCTCGTTTACTTTCAGGCCCATGTTTTTTGAGGCATTTGAGAAGGTGGTACACATTTCTTCTAGTTTGCGTGTTGTGCGGGCAACTAGGACAACGTCATCGGCATATGCCAAAATTTAGGATGATTTATTAAAAATATTTCCTTTGCTGTCTATTCGGGCATCTCTGACCGCCTTTTCCAGAGCTATGTTGAAGAGGAGACACGCCAGCGCATCTTCCTGTCGCAGCCCAATATTCGTTTCAAACGCCTGTGATTGCTCACCCTGTATTTCGACTTTGCAAACGACTTTACGCATTGTAGCCTTAACCAATCTTATCAGTTTGTCAGCGATGTGGAATTCATCCATGGCTTCATACAATTAAGATTTTATATTACCATAAGGAAAAATATTTCTAATGCATATACATATTACTATATTATACTTATTAAAAAATGATCGCTTTGATGGCCTTCGAAAAGGTCAGAGCATAATAATATTGATTCCCAAAATGGACCGATTTTCCATAAAGGTGGAAGCTCAAACTGACCCTTCCTACTGCCAAAATGGTCTTAAAGGCGTTATTTTCAAATTGTCCCACACAACAGCAAAACTCCATCCGGACGAATCCTAAATACAGATATATATAGTAAATAGCACCATTTTCGATGTTGCTTTCAGTGACGTTCCACAGTGAACTACTGCTGTTACAGGTAACTTAGAGTAATTGCCAATATCACTCCCTTCGGTCGGGGGCTGATTTTCACAATTGATTCCTACACTGTTAAAACTTCAGATTCTGTATAGTAGGGGAGCGAAGTATGCTAAATGTGCAGTCACTCCAGCGCTTTGGGGACATATTGGGTTGTGAAGAGTAGGTCCTAAAACCAAAAAAAATTAAGTAAAGATTTCCATTTTAGTGGGGACTTTAGATTTTTAATTTAATTTTCCATTTCCAACAATCGTTTTTTTAGATTATATCGCCATCTATCCATAATTTGGAAAAATGTTTCGAATAAAAGTTGCTTATTTTTACGTAAAGAATCCAAATCTGCAATAAAAATTTGGGGCTCATATTTAAGATTTTAAAGTAACCCCCCACCCCACCTCCGTGGGCGGTCGTGTTTGGTACCATTCGATAGATTTTCAAAATATTGATTAAGTGTATTTTGCAGTTTTTCGATCTAATGTTTATTTTGCGAAATATCGCGAGATTTGTATTTTAAATTTTAAATTTACCCCCCACCCCTGTCCATGGGGGTCATATTTGGTATCATTCGATAGATTTTTGAAAAATATTGAACACGTATTTTTTAGTTTTTCGATCTAACGTTCATTTCGCGAATTATTCGCTTGTTTTGTGAAACTTTTTAACTCGACCATTTCCTTACGCCCGACGCACAAATCGTCAGATTTTTGAAATATAAACTGTTTTGCATGTCCTTAACTTACCTTATCTTAATCTGACAATTTCGAGTATTTTTAAGGATAGATTTTTTTTCCGGCACCCCTTATCGAACTCCGCTTTGTTAAGAGCTAATATATGGTAGAGGTACATCTGCAGGGCACCAGGTTTCTCCCCATATGATAATCTGACGCGCTCGAGTAACTGCAAAAATCCCCGCTTGTGCTCCCCTACCAGTATTTACACGCATAGAGTGATTTAAGCTATTTAAATATTAATCATTTCTACACAATAATTAAAACAAAATTTTTTAAAACAGAAATTTTAAAGTAAAGGTACGATTCCGACAACGACTGCAGACGGCAACTGCAGACGGCAGTAGTTACAGTTGTCACCATGACAGACGTCATTACTTTGCACTATTAATTATTATTTGTATAATTATTAGCAACTGACGTTCTACCGGACAGCAGTTGCCGGCAGATGTCGGAATCAGTCTCATACAAATTAATAGTGCAAAGTAGTGATGTCTATCACGGCGACAACTGCAACTGCCGTCTGCAGTCGTTGTCGGAATTGTACCTTTAATGGTGTACAATAAAGGCATATACATACATGAAAATATTAATATAATTTCAGTTTTTGTAGGACTGTATGAGGTTTCTGGTTTACGTGGAAATTTACAGAAGGACAATGATAAACAGGCAATATAATTAGTTTATATAAATCTCACCAAATCTTCTTTCACTTTTCACTATTCGCGTTTTGATGAAACACATGTGCCGGTTCACTCGCGGATTCATGCACGATTAAATGTTTTAACGGCTTAACGGTTATTTTATATCGAATTACTGTCTTCTTTTTCTGAGATGTGTTACCAAAGAAAGTTAACAGTAGAGAAGAGTTTGAAACAAAAAGAAAGGTTCAAGTACTTAGATTGATGTGTCATTAGTGGCGACTTACAATCAAAATGTGATTTCTGAGCATAACGTCTGTAATTAGGTAAGGAGTGGGGGTAAAGTAGTCGTAGGATTTTGATAAGGGGTGCATTAAGTAATAGTTTAAAATTGACGATGAAAATTACTGAAATCATACAGCAAAAAAAAATGAGATTATTTTTTACATGTAAAAAATAGAACAAATGGGAAAATTTAAAATACTTTTAAGCCCTTTATGGCAGATACCCAAGATCTTTTTGTCAGAAATGCAATAAAAAAGACAAATAAGGTTATTCAAAGTTAAATAATTCTCAAAATACCTACTCAATTCGTGTAGTGGTGAAATTTTTACTACCTTTTATAATGAAATTTTAATAATGGTTATGATAACATACTAATTAGAAGAACAATATGATTAAATGTTTAATAAAACAAATGAAAGACAGCTTATGTTTCATTTCGGTTTAGAGATGATCCATCATCCCCATACTTACGTTTCGGTCTCTTCAGACCTCTTCAGTAGGGCTACATGGACACCTCTGAATCGAAATGAAACCAAACTGTCTAGTTAAGCTGAATTGTAAACATAATTCGCGTATCGGACGCTGTAGCGACATCTATTAAAGAAATGAGAAATCCCAGATGTAAACAATAAATCTGAAACTTCTGATGGAACCAATTTCTGAGTATATACTTTACACTCTTGGACTAGTGTTGCCCAAAATCGGTCTGGGTCTTGTTCTTAAGACCAAGACCAAGACCGTGCAAGACTTGAGCAAGAACAAGACAGCCTGCGAGACTCTTGCGTCTTACAGTTAGAACTGAGGGTCGTTTTAGGGAGTATATTAGTTCGGCTATATATTCTTAGATACTTTATGAGAAACAAAAAAATTTGTAACAAAAATTTTGAAAATTGGACTTATGCTCACTACGAACAATACCATAAACATACATAGCGAGTCAAAATATCCATTTAAAGAACACTTGACACATTTGACACGTACTCAGGTTATTATTACAATGTAAAAATAAAATATTTTGTACATTCCTTCCCAGCAGACGACTTCTCTGAAATTAGTTGTCCGGGTTATGAGAATAGTCGCCTTCTAATCATAACATAACATTCTTGCTTTGCGACGCCGATAGTAATACGAAATATCGTATCCAACCTTTTTAAAAATATGTCACCTTGCTGATAAAAAATATACCTAATAAGTAACTAATTTTTTTCATTATTAGTTTTCTAGAAATTTAAACACCACAAATTTAATCTTATCGGTATATAGAATAGTAAGACTATTATGTATTGTTTTGGCTGAATGTGCTATGCCCTATGCTATGAGATCACTGGGTTACACAAAATTTGCCGAAACAGCGCAGCTAATATTTAAAAGTATGATAACGAGACAAAAGAACAATGTAAATAAAATACCGATATTAACGATATACACTTCTCTAAAAAAATTTACTCACCACCTTAAAAACGGGTCATTGTTAATGTCTTGAATTTCCTAAGCCTGTTGTCCAATTTAAGTGATTTTTTTAATATGTTGTCTTATTTTTATAAATATCGCTGTAATATTATTGTTGATAGACAGGTCAATTATTGTCATTGTACACCGGGTGTACCAATAAAAGTGTGTTTTTTCACAGAGCTATCATCACTCTGTGGAATATTCTAGCATTTATAAAATACATACTGAAATTACAGCGATAACCTCATATTTTCTTAACATTATGTTTTTTTATTCATTCGCTTTTATTGGATAATAAAATACATAAGTTTCTAATAAACTTTAGTTAGTTAGAACATAGGCACGGATCACTTAGATCATGGGTTCAAACTACACCTGGTATCAGTTGTCTAGATCAGTAATTCTCAATCTTTTTGAGTCATGAACTACAAAATACTTTTTATTATTTTTGTTACCACCTAACTGAAATAGGGATACGTCTATTATAAAAATGTCCTGACGGGCCCCTGGACGAGAAGGTTATGTTACCCAGTATTCTTCCATTCTTCCCTAAAATTTTCCTGCTTTAGTTTTAGTATAAACATATTTTTAGATATAAAAAAAATAAAAAAAATAATAATAAACAAATATATATATATATATATATATATATATATATATATATATATATATATATATATATAGATTATAGTTAATGAAATTAATTATAGTTAATATATAGATTATAAATATGAAATTAAGTTAAAATACATTGTATAAAAAATAACAAAAAAGACTTACAACTTGAGGTTATTCCTAAACATTTTCACAAAACATAGTATATATATAATTCTTATTCTAATGTTATCCAAATACATAAAACCAACTAAATAAAAGGGAATTCCTAGAAATGGTATGCATAAATAAATATCAATGTGTGAATAAAAGAACTGATATAAATAAACTAAGCAACATCTATAATTATATTTTATCTTATGATAAATGATGTTTTAAATCAAGAACATTAAATTCCTCGACTAAATTTTATAAATTTAATCTTCAAATTTGGCAACACTTTAATTTATTAACAAAACCATAATTGGCAAACTAAATATATGTTATATCCTCTATAATTTAAAATATATAATAGTTTTTAATTACTCACTAAATAATCTAATACTAACTTTTCAACTTAAAATAAAATAAACAGATTTTTGTGTCTTTTTGACATTATTCGAGTGTCTTTCTGGCATTAATCAAAATTAAAAACTAAATTATTAAATCGAATTTTTGAAAATTAAAACATTGCTATTTGGATAACATTAGAATAAGAATTATATATATACTATGTTTTGTGAAAATGTTTAGGAATAACCTCAAGTTGTAAGTCTTTTTTGTTATTTTTTATACAATGTATTTTAACTTAATTTCATTGTATTTATAATATACTCATTTCAGCTTACCCTGAAGCAGCAAATATATTTTGCGAAAGCTAGGTAATAACACAGAGTTTTACTTATCCTGCCCCTAAAAAATAAATGACTGCAACCCCAAAACAAAACTATAATCTACATAGTATCAGTCAATATTACCTAATTACTTATATATATATATATATATATATATATATATATATATATATATATATATATATATATATATATATATATATATTGTTATGATCTGCTTCTTATTAATTTTATATTAATTATTATTTCTTTGATTAATTATTTAATTGTCGCAAATCATACATAAAAAATGAATAAAAAATCTCAGGGTGCCTTTTTATAATATTAAAAAATTGTCTAAATTATCTTACGTTATACTTATCTTCTCTCGTGGTTTCAGTATATCTTAGTTGATCCTAATCGGGATAAAATAGGAAAAAGAAATAAAGCAAAAATATAAAATAAACATATAGAATTGTCTTTTATTTATCAAAATCAATACTCTAAGAATCTATCAAATCTAAAACCTGTGGACACAGATGTCCAAATGAAATTTTTACCACTTAAATTTATTCTAGTTAAAAAAAACAATTTATCGGTTTGTTCCCGATGACTTTGGTAAAACAAACTAAACAAAACAAATTTATGTATTCGCAAGATTACCTATATTTCCTATTTACTTTTTGAAATATTGGAATTTTAATTCATATGCTTTTTACTCAAAACTTTAGTTTCCGAACATAAAAATATCTTTCACATAAGTTGACTGACCTTTTTGCTTCACTCACTCTGATGTCTTCTCGTGACCCAAAACAGCTCTCCCTCGTTGACTATGTTAAAGGCTACTCATCAAAGCCCTCTCCGTTCTCCAGCTTCAAAACTATCAGCATACCAGCACCAATTCTCCAACGAGCCAAAGCCTCTTTTGACCAGTACTCGATTAACACAAACTCGAAAAATTCTCTGCTCTCCTTCTCACAATAATACAGAATCAAAGAGGTATTTCGTCTCAATTTGATCTGTCTCTCGTTCCACTTTTCAGCACTATTCTCCACTATCAAACAACCACTGGTACTTGCTAACTATCTATCCACGAAAACGTCGAACTGCTCCTCAGCGATGCCAATAACATACTGACTTCTTTTTCAAACTCACTCAATGTTCAAACCACTTTTCCCCTTCCAAATTGCCAAGAATCAGAAACATTTCTCTTTTCCATTCGACAAACAAACAGTCATTTTCATCAATTATTCCGACCATCCTAATTACTTTCGGGGAACTACAACATTTACTTGGGGTGAAACAAAGATATTAAAATTCCAAACTTTCTTTTAAACCATTTTTCTAGAAAATGATAATTACCTCTACCTGTGGATTCTATAGTTCCCGTAATAAACAATCTTTTAACATTTTAAACCTAAATACATCGTCCTTTTCACTTTAATTATTCACAAAAGTCTTTAATGGTTCATCGGAAAGCTCATTAAAAGAGAAATCCACTTACATCCAAACTAAATTCTAATAAATATTTACAGATCAATATACAGGGTGCATCAAATTTATGTCCCCGCGTTATTTAAAAAAAAATTAATTTAATTTTCATTTTGCCGTTGATTGATAAAATTGAAAACACAATAATATATATAATAAATAAATAAAAATGTATATATATGTGTATGTGTCTGTATATTATATGATATATGAAAATGTGTAATATGTTGTAATTTAACTTGTGAAATTGCGTTAATACCAAACTAGACTGGCTAATTGGCCATGCCAAGGCCATAAAAAAACTGAAATAGGTATCTAGCTAGGTAATCTAATTAAGTATAATAATCATTGTGGTGCTGTTTTTGCGTTTTGTGTACCACCGCAAATAATGATATGTACCACCAGTGGTACATGCAACCCAGATTGAGAACCGCTGGTCTAGATATTTATTAATTTGGCTGGTCTTTACTACGGCTATGATATTCTAGCTTAAAATGTACATCTTTGTCACGTTGTTCAAAGATATGCAATAGGCTAATAGGCAACTGCAAGACTTGCAAGACTCTTGCTGCAAGACCAAGACCAAGACCGGGAGCGCAATACCAAGACCAAGACCAGGTGTACTGGCGCAAGACCAAGACCAAGACTGTCTAAGTCTCGTCTTGGTCTTGCATTTGGGCAACACTCTCTTGGAGTCTACAATATGCAGTCAAATACCGCCTACTCGTTTAGGAAAAATTCCAACGAAAGTTGTTTCCATGTACTCAAAATATGAGTAAAATGACGTGTTCCGTGTACTCACTTTACTAAAGTCAAAGGCAAAAGTCCAGAAAAATTCAATGGGCAGGACACCTCAGAAGACATTCTGTCCAAACAAAAATAAGGCTGGTATAGAAAGAAGAAGTCCACGGGGGCGCCCTCGACACCGGTGGCGAGATAATATAGCTGGAGACCAGAAAGCTATGTGCGTGGAGGACTAGATCGAGATTGCTCAAGAAAGAGAAGAGTGGTGGCATGATGTTGAGTCGGCTAAAACCCACGAAGGGTTATAACGCCACGGAGTAAGTAAGTAAGTAATAACTGGATAAACATCTTGCAAGTCAGTTGTTGGTACAGTGCTTTGTTGAAGATCAACATCGGTTTTATCAAGCCACTCGGCGTCATTGAGTCTCTTCGATCTACCGTTCGATCGTCGCATGAGGATGCGGGAAGGACGAATATTATTATGCATCTCTAGAATATTATTGCTTAGATTCCGTTGCTTGTAACAAGAATTCACATATGCTTTAGCTCTTTTCATTATAAAATTGCAAACAGGCACCATTTTGTCAAACAGCATTATTTATGAATAAATAATGAATGTTGTAATGTAATTGAACAAACTTGGTTTTCTAGGTTCTTTTCATTGATTTTAAACAGGCTGTCGATCGAGTCAAAAGAAGGGAACTATTTGCAATATTGCAAGATATGGATGTTTCTTCAAAGCTTATTAGAATGATAAAATTAACTCTCCAAAGTATGGTATATAAAGTCAAGATAAAAAATAGTACAACAGAAAGCTTTGATGTCAAAGAAGTGCGGCAGGGTGAACCATTAACATCTATAATATTTAGCATAATAATAGAAAAGGTTATGGTTATACAGGAAGCCACGGGAGTTAATTAGTAAATAGAAGGCAAACAGTCAGCTTGTATGCTATCGCTCCTGACTATTCTAATCGTTCATATATTTTCTCTTTTTACATATTTAACAGTGTAGTAGTCATTTTCCTTCTAGATTATTATTAAATGTCGTCAACTCAATAGTGAATCAGGGGTTGAGTGGGTGGACGAAAAAGAGAGAGGGTAAGGTGTAGGCGCGAACAGGACTGCATTTTAATATTAGCAAATGAAAAGGGATAGGAATCTTCGGAAGGGGCAAAAAAGGGATAGAAAAGGGTCCCTGAGATGATTCAGCTAAATCTTTGGAAAAGTAGGTTATCTTGGCTCGTTTTTATTTCACCTAGTGAAAAACGTGAGTCAGCAAAAAATAGTGCGATATTTTATGTTACATTTTCTTTGAAAAATTTTAATACTACTTTTCGCAAAATGCACAAAAATAGACTGGAAATGTAGTTTTTATCAAACTAAATGCAAATGAATAAAGTTGAAAATTTTACTAAAGAAGTCTCCAATAATCAAAAGTTTATATTAGTTCAAAGTAGACTTTTCGTCTGTAATGTAATTTACTTTGTTACAACAGTTAAAGTTAACGATTATTTCGCTTTGCAAGAGTTTTGCAAGAGCTTACATAAGAGTACAAAATACAACGGGCCTTTATAGCAATTCTGTATTTATAAACAAGTAATTGAACTTCGTAAGTCCTAGGTTTTCACCCAAAGTAATCGAAAGTAGAACTGGAAGTCGATATTTGAACGCTTCGTGTAACTTTGCGTCGATCGATATACGATTTTACTAATTTTGAGTTATTTTGACTAAACTTTGGGTCATCATTGTTTAAACAGAAATGACTTCAAAACAGGAACTATAGATTAAAACTCAACTTTTCAATACGCTTCGATTGATGTGTTACATGTACTATTTCTGCGACTATAAGGGCACTTCTGGTAAGAACATTTAAGCGGAAATGATATTAAAACCAAACCAAAATTTTTTCTCATCTTGTCTTATTTCGGTTACGTTAGAACAGTTCATACGGTTGCAACTCTAAAACCGGAAGTCCGATGTCAAATTTCTCATCTTTAATACCATCCTTGGGTTATAAGCTTTCATTCGACACCTCGTTTGTCATTCCATATGTATTAATAATGGAGGAGTTGTATTCGAGGACGGAAAGACAGATGAACAGACAGTCACGAAACCGGAAGTATATATTTGTTCTCTTCTTGCGAAGTAGCGTCGAATAATATATTACGTGTACTATTCCGGTGACTTTAAAACAGTACTTCTGGTCGCATTTCTAAAACCGGAAGTCCTGGGTCAAATTTCGCACATTTAGTACCATCCTTGGATTATAAGCTTTCATTCGACACCTCAATTGTTATTCTACCTGGTCTGGTATAGTGACGGAGGAGTTATATTCGCAGTCGGACGGACAGACAGCCTAGGTCAAATTTCTCACATTTAGTACTATCCTTGCATTATAAGCTTTTATTTGACACCTCATTTGTCATTCTACCTGGTATAATGACGGAGAAGTTATAATCGCAGTCGGAGGGACAGACGGGCAGACAGTCTAGGTCAAATTTCTCACATTTAGTACCATCCCTGCACTATAAGCTTTCATTTGACACCTCATTTGTCATTCTACCTGGTATAATGACGGAGGAGTTATATTCGCGGTCGGACGGACCGACGGACAGACAGCCTAGGTCAAATAACTCACCTTTAGTACCATCCTTGGATTATAAGCTTTCATTTGACACCTCATTTGTCATTCTAGCTGGTATACTGACGGAGGAGTTGTGATTACAGACAGACGGACAGACGGACGTGGAGAATTCAAAGTTTTCACATTTTGTCAAAATTGGGTGAAAACAATATCCTACTATGAAGTATGTATTGGAAATTATATTATCAGCTAATGTGTAATAATCTTGTTTGTACGCTAAGAACCGAAAAAGTACCGCAAAAATGAAAAACGTATTAAGTTGTGATATTTTGGAGAATGGATTTAGTGTCTGCAGTCATATAAACCCAAAAAAATAACAAAGTTCTGAGATAGTATGCGATCAAGCACGTTAGTTATTATAAGTGGCTAGTTGACTTCAGTCATAATTATACCTATGACGTCGAAAAACATTTTATTTTAATTTCTCATTTCATCTTGACATTCAAAAACAGACTCTCATTCTGAAACAGACTCAAAATCGGTAGAAATAAGATGGTAAGTAAGAAGTAAAAAGATACGCCCTCGAAATGTGGACCTACAGAAGAATTCAACGCGTGTCCTGGACAGAACACACAACCAACCTGACCAAAAAGACAGGCTATTAAAAAAATAAACTGGGCATACTTAAATTACTTCGGCCACATAGCCAGAAGAACGGGGATCATGGAACTATTAGTAGTAGAAGGAAAGGTAGACGGCCGAAGCTCAAGCGAAAGATCTCCAAGACGATGCGCAGACCAAACGAAGACTGGTGGAAAAATCCATACATGAAGCCGTCTATCTGCCATAGGATCGTAGCTGATGGAGACAGCAAGCTAACAATAGTACCTGAGAGCGCCAGGGTTAACAGAATCCTCAAAAGAGATAACATTAACAAACCCAAGTCAAAAATTGCCCAATGGGAAGTATACGGACACAGAGAAGGAGGCTGTAGAGCATCTTTTAAGTGTTCACTTTCCAGGGTCGACGCAATTGACTGGTAATAACAATCATCAAGCAAAACAATAACCCAACTAAAAGGGACTGGCTGACCTCTGACAAGATCTTTGGTTCTCACAAGGTCAGATGGGCTATTGAAAGTTTTGAACCTTATAAAACTGCGGGACCGGATGGTATATTTCCTAAGCTTCTCCAGGAGGGTCTGGAAATAATCATGGGTCCCCTGATCACAATATTTAGAGCTAGCCATGCTCTGGGATACATTCCTAAAGCTTGGAGAAGGGCAAGGGTGGCGTTTATTCCCAAACCAGGAAAAACAGATTACACTTTAGCAAAATCCTACAGACCTATAAGTCTGACCTCATTCATGTTAAAAACCATGGAAAAAATCTTGAATGAACACATCAAGAAAAACAATTTAAATGAAAATACACTGCACCAACGGCAATGGGCGTATCAGGCAGGGACATCAGGTGAAGCCGCCCTGCACAATCCAGTGTTGGAACTCGAAAGGAGTCTGCATCAGAAAGAAGTCGCCCTTGCTGCATTTTTAGATATAGAAGATGCATTTGATAATACCTCAATCGAGTCTATACAAAGCGCACTGGTGAGGAAGAAAATCAACAACACAACATGCAAGTGGATTATTCAGATGCTTCAGAGCAGAATAATATCCACAGATACGCATGAAGATACCATAAATCTGAGGGTAACTAAGGGATGCCCTCAAGGCGGTGTATTGTCACCGTCATTATGGAACATAGTTGTCGATGATCTGATTCATGGGCTAAGCGCCCAAGAAATCTGGGTCCAGGGTTTCGCAGATGATATCGTAATAGTAACTAGGGGAAAATTTCCCAGCACTGTTGCGTATCAGATGTGATTGCCCCTCACTACATACAGAACTGGTGTCTGAAAGAGAACCTCTCCGTGAACCCTTCTAAAACTAAAATGGTAGCCTTTACAAATAAGAGGAAGCTTACTGGTCTGAGTGAGCTGAAATTATTAGGAGAGGTACTGGAAGGAACCAATGAGGTTAAGTATCTAGGGGTAACCCTGGATTCGAAACTCAATTGGAATACTCATAATACCAATATAACCAAGCGACTCTTCTGGAACTGCAGACGAGTTGTAGGTAAAACCTGGGGATTGAAACCAAAGGTGATATGTTGGTTGTACACATCAGTGATACGACCGACAGTCACTTATGGGTCAGTACTCTGGTTGAGAAAGACGACTTTGCAATCTTGTCTGACCACTCTCAGCACCCTACAAAGACAAGCGCTTCTAAATATAACAGGAGCCTTGAATAGTACAGGAACGGCTTCATTAGAGGCTATCACAGGTCTCCCTCCGTTGGAATTATATATTTCGATGGTAGCCTTTATGACCATCCTGAGACTCAAAGAAATTAATACTTAGAGGCCAAATTATGTATTGAATAGCCACACAAACATTACTGGGACTATACTTGAGGAATTCATCTTTATGATGAACTCAGATATTTCTTCACTGAGAAGATTAACACAATTATACCATCTAGAGAACAAAAAGTCCCAAATATTAATGGGGACTTAATATGGTTCACTGATGAATCCAAAACTGCCCATGGTACTGGATCAGGAGTCTTTGGGCAAACATGTAACTATAATAAATCTTACAGCTTAGGTCAACATACAACGGTGTTCCAGGCTGAAGTTTTTGCTTTGGTGGCCTGCATTGATGAAATCATTGATAAAGACCCTAAAGCTAAGAGAATCAACATTTACACAGATAGCCAATAGGCTATTCTGGCTGTAAAGAACCCTCCCACCAAATCAAAACTGGTTAAAAACTGCAAAGATCTCCTCAATAACCTGGCAAAAGACAATAAGGTGTCTTTAATATGGGTGCGGGGTCATGAAGGGGTGCATGGGAACGAACGAGCAAATATGTTAGCGAAACAAGGCTCGAGAGAAACTTTTAAAGGCCCAGAACCTTTCTATGGCATCACTAAAGATGCTATGAAAAACGAGGTTCAGAAATGGCTGATAAATAATCATCAAAATAAATGGAGAACCACTCAAGGGCAAAGCCAGACTAAAAAAATAATCAAGAATATTGATAAAAAAACTCTCGAACAGTTTAATGAACCTCAAAAAACGAGAGACCAAAACGGTCACTGAAATGGTGACTGGATTTAAGAAATGACAAACTAGGTAAGGTGAATGAACCATGGTGCAGAAAGTGCGAAATGGAAGAAGAAACTGACATACACATACTATGCCATTGCAGTGTGTTAGGTGATGTAAGGCAGGACTTCACTGGTCAAATGAGGTTTGAACCAGAAGAGATCCTAAAACTACCAATAAGAAAACTGTTGGCCTTCGTTGAGGCCACAGGACTTATTAAAGTTTAAGGAGAAGAACAGGGTTTGGTACAAAGGTCTTATGACCAAGTGCCAGAGACTAACGAGTCTCGCCTGAGTTGAAGAAGAAGAAGAAGAAGAAGAAGAAGAAGAAGAAAAAGAAGAAAAAGAAGAAGAAGAAGAAGAAGAAGAAAAAGAAGAAGAAGAAGAAGAAGAAGAAGAAGAAGAAGAAGAAGAAGAAGAAGAAGAAGAAGAAGGAATTCGTCTGTTATTCGCCTCGCTCGCTGACGCTCGCTCTGCTCATAATATCAAACTCGTTCGATAAAGAGTAACTTTACTGACTTGGTACATAAATACCTATTATTGTCCAGGCTTCCCTACAAAGTACATTGTACAACTGTGTGCCAATATTATTCCCACAGTTACTTTTGTACTAGTCCATTGAAATGTTACATTTTTAGGAAATACCTTACATTTGTTAGAGGAGTCAATTTTATTTTTTTAATGTTAAAGGGGCATCAGTAGAAGCCTAAGTTCAAGTTTTTGGGGTCGCCCCCCTTGTCCCCCGGCCGCGATCTTGGAAAAGGGGTGCAAAGGGGTTTCGCGATATATCTCGTAAACTACCAACCTTACGGAAAATCTAATACAACATAAAATGTAGCAAATTAAATTTTCTACAATTTTGTTTCAATTACTTTTTATCGTCAAGTGACCAACAAAAAAGATATAAACAAAAATAAGTAAAAATTTTTTAACAAGTTTCCTTTTGGAAGTTATAACTTTTTTCAGTTCATTTTACGTTAAAATAACATTATAGCAATTTTGTAGAGGGTTTTTCAGCGAACAATTTCCACTATAAAGATGTTTAATTCTATTTATTTATCTAGGTTTTACAGCACTTGACCAGATTCTCGAATGCTCATAGGGATACAATAAAAACAAAACGTTAGGCTTACTTTTCTATATTAATATTTTTTTATTCATATAATTTATTATAATTTTAACATTCCTATGCTATTATTAATCTGTTTTTGACCTTTCTCCCCACTATAAAACTTGACGGTCACTTGACTTTTTGTTGGTCACTTGACGATAAAAAGTAATAGATATAAAATTGTAGAAAATTTAATTTGCTACATTTTATGTATAATTAAAGTTTCTGTATGATTGCTAGTTTAGGAGATATAGCGCGAAAGCCCTTTGTACCCCTTTTTCCAAGATGGCGGCCGGGGTACAAGGGCGGCGACCCCAAAAACTTGAACTTAGGCTTCTACTGAACCTTCCTACACATTAAAAAAATTAAATTGACTCCTCTAAGAAATGCAACCCTAAATGTAACATTTCAATGGACTATACAAAAGTACAAAGTTTTGTAATGTTAAGTTTTTAAAGATTATAATTTTATGTTTTTTTGATCTTAGAATGTATTTATTGGAATCTATATTTTCTAATACTAGTATTCAGTATTCATAATAATTTCTGATTTTCTTTGATATATTCTGGTGCACGTCTATGCCTCCAATATATCCTTAACAAATAGTAGGGGCATACAACGGCATAATAATTCTGCAACAATGCAGCAATAGATCTTAGTTTCCGAATACCTATGCAATAATAATACTGGGTAAACTAAACTGTGCGTGGAATTGGTGATGCATTGTGACCAACTGAAACGGTGACGGTGAGACTGAAATGGCATAGTTCAATGTTCAATTTGAAAGGAATTTTACCGATGCCGGGTGTAAAAAATTTGGTGTGTTACGACAGACAAAGTCTGTCTGTTACGCCTGTTACGAGGTTACGACAAACAAAATGTGTAACTATGAAATTTGAGTTCTTGTTCTACACGACGTTCCATAATTATTTGACAATAGAGTTACCAGAAACCTGCCAGTAAGTATCAAATTAAAAATCTTGCGATCTTTAGCAATTTATGAACCTGGATTGATGCTCATAATTATGTATTCAGTAAGGGTTATTAGCATTTTCTTTTTTTTATATAATTTAGGAATTTTAGTAAAAATGTTTATTTTACAAACGTTTTGCTTGTCTAACTTATTTTATTAGAGTAGTTAAATCCTTTTGGGATGAAGTACAATTTAGGCTTGCAAGTACAATTCGTTAAAGGGTCCTTATGAAATAAAAATGTATACCATTTTTATTATTCAGTTGCAATGCGAAGGCAAAACAATCTTACTTTTCAATTAGAATACGGAGTGCAATCCAGCTCTCTGAATCGCGATTTTCGATTCTTATTGGAATCTCATCGGAGAGAGTGCAGGCTTGTTCTCCATATCGTAACTGACCAGCACCGAGAGCTTCTCCCACACATTGCAACTGAAACAAATAGGGTAGGTGACTAGCGTCATCTGGCAATTGAAAGATGAAGTTTTTCAATCCTAAAAGCAACATTAATAATATTGAAAATATTAAAAATATTACTAAAAGATTTTTAAATTGAAAAACTTATTGGTACATTTACCTGGTGACACCACCAAGGCTTCTACAATTTGCAAGCCAAATGGATGTTGCAGTGAAGACAAAGGGAAGGAATTCTACACTATGCAATTAACATCCCCCGTCTGCAGCTTGGTAAAGTTCCAACGGAAAATGCACCTAGTTACTCTACGGAGTAATACAAATATAAAATAAAAATGTATACCATTTTTAAACGCTTTTATTTAGTTCAATAGTTTGCGTCAAATCTTTAGACGTTAATTTGACTGCCTTTTCTTCAATGCAAATGAATGAAAATTTGCAGACATATGCATTCGCGGGAACAATACACGAATAGTCAATAAAAAATTTTTTTCTTGTTTATGAATTGTTTAAATAAAAAAAAAACGATTTTAATGGAAAACGCTTAAATTCTCTTATTTTTTACAATGTAAAAACTTGAAACTTTTACGGATTGTATAGCTAATGATATGAACAATACATAATTTCACTTTTTACGTTAATTATTTACGTTATGCTTCATTAATAAACAATAAAGTTTCAAATTTTTTGCAGATTCCGACTACTTTTCATGTTAGTACATCATATTGTTTTATACATATTTTAATAAACATGACGATATATTTTAATGTTTAAAAAGTGTAAGACTAAAAAGTAAAAAATAAAAAAATATGAAAAAAAATTTTTTTTAAGAAACGCTTTTCTTTAGTTACGAGTGACTAAAATTAAAAATATTATAAATAAATCAACTAAAAAGCAAAAAATAAAAAAAATTGAATAAATCTAACACATTCGTTAAAGAAAAGCGTGGGGCGAAAACCGTTTATTCGATGAACACGCGCCACGCTTTTCTTTGACGGATGTGTTAGATTTTTTCAATTTTTTTTTATTTTTTGCTTTTTAGTTGATTTTTTTATAATATTTTTAATTTTAGTCACTCGTAACTAAAGAAAAACGTTTCTTAAAAAAATGTTTTCATATTTTTTTATTATTATTCAGTTGCAATGCGAAGGCAAAACAATCTTACTTTTCAATTAGAATACGGAGTGCAATCCAGCTCTCTGAATCGCGATTTTCGATTCTTATTGGAATCTCATCGGAGAGAACGCAGGCTTGTTCTCCATATCCTAACTGACCAGCACCGAGAGCTTCTCCCACACATTGCACATGTTGAAAAACTTCATCTTTCAATTGCCAGATGACGCTAGTCACCTACCCTATTTGTTTCAGTTGCAATGTGTGGGAGAAGCTCTCGGTGCTGGTCAGTTAGGATATGGAGAACAAGCCTGCGCTCTCTCCGATGAGATTCCAATAAGAATCGAAAATCGCGATTCAGAGAGCTGGATTGCACTCTGTATTCTAATTGAAAAGTACGATTGTTTTGCCTTCGTATTGCAACTGAATAATAAAAATGGTATACATTTTTAATTTAGATACGTATTACTCCGTAGAGTAACTAGGTGCATTTTCAGTTATAACTTTACCAAGCTGCAGACGGGGGATGTGAATAGCATAGTGTAGAATTCCTTCCCTTTGTCTTCACTGCAGCATCCATTTGGCTTGCAAATTGTAGAAGCCTTGGAGGTGTCACCAGGTAAATGTACCAATAAGTTTTTCAATTTAAAAATCTTTTAGTAATATTATTAATATTTCCAATATTATTAATGTTGCTTTTAGGATTGAAAAACTTCATCTCTCGGTCCTTATGAAATTTAATCCATAAATAGGCAGTACGAAAACCAATAAAATTTTTAGTACCTACTCATCCAGTCTGAACTACATCGAGTTTCAAGCGCGATTCACATTATTCCAGTAGCCATAATAGCATTCCAGTTGAGCGGAGGAATACCACTGGAATAATGTGAACCTGTATCTACTGGAACCTACCATTCCAGTAATCGATCTAGTACAGTTGACTGAAATGTCGGTATATTTCACATTATATCAATAGTTCACACTATTCCAGCGCCACTGGAATAGTGTGAACGATCAATCCAATCCAAAGAACGAGAGAGACGAATTTTTCGAAAAACTTCAAGAGACCCTAGATAGATTGCCACAAACAGAAAAAATATTCTTGTTGGGAGATTTCAACTCAAGAATAGGAAATACACCCATCCAAGGAATAATGCACAAGTTCAACGAAGCACCAATAAATGATAACGGAGATTCACTAATAGAGATATGTGCACACAACGAGGTACGTATCAACAATACATACTTTGACCACAAAGAAAAACATAAATAT